>NC_056757.1:34197135-34497849 GCF_018687715.1 Carya illinoinensis
TAATAATAATAATAATATTTTATTTAGTTCTTAGCTTTTCCTTAAAATTTTGCACACCAGTCTGCTGAAATAACTGAAGATTAAAATCAAAATAAATAAAAAAAAAAGTAATAATACTTATTAACAAATCCTATGACCCTATGCATGTAGTTTTAGATACTCTAAGATCTTCCTATCACCTCAAAAGTTTGTGAGTTATATTTTTTATTTTTTAAAGTTTATGGCCCTCCTATGAGAGAAAACACAATAATCAAAATTAAGTTATTTTATTATTAAAAATGTGTATAGAGTACATTATTCATGAAAAAAGCTACTCAACATTCGGTTTGCCTAAAATGCACGCCACACTCCTTCCACGTCACGGTTTATTATCAAAATAAACCAGGTTGCCCTTTACTCTGCTCCCTACGCACTCTCTCTTCTTCATCACCCCTCAATCCGACGCCCTCACCTCATACTCTTTTCTCTCTTCTTCATCTCTCCTAAATGCAGCTACCCTCTACCATTACTGTGAGACTCTTTTCTCTCACCCATCGCCCTTCACGTATCTCTCCCTTGAACGAAGACTCATTTCTCTCACCCCCTTCAATTCCAAACCCGAGAAGAAATCATCCTCGACAGATTCCAAGACCCACCCATCTGACTCACTTCCTTCAGCCTCTTCTCGCCATCCCCGAAGGCACTTTATTTTTATTTTTATTTTTATTTTTAATCTCTACCTTCCAAAATGTCTCTTTCCTTCCTTAGTTTTGTGTTTGTTAGATTTATGTTTTGTCTTTTAATGGTTGTTGAGTTTGGGTATATTCTCATCCGAAAATGGCATAAATTTAGTAGTGATGCCGGTGCGGGGACTGAAATCGTGCTGAAACCGTGAGGCTGGAGAACCCGTACAAAAATGATGCACCTAGAGGGGAACTTTTGTTCCACCTTGACGGAGTGATGAACCCACACAGTTCCGTAGTGATGGCGGGGCGGGGAGAGGGTCAGGCCGGCAAAGGACACGAGCTGGGGGCATGGAGGAGAGAACGCGGGGAAGAATTCTGAAGAAAGTGAAGACGAACCGGGGGAGGGGAGGAGAAATTGAAATGTTTTGATCAAAACGCGCATTTTAATTAAAAAAAAAGCCACATAGGCTGGAGTGCGGAGGTTGAGTGAACAATGGGTGGTTGTTTAATGTAACTCCATTATCCATATTCAAGATGATAATTCATATTCACGAGTCTTGTCAAGTTATGAACATTCAATTAAATAGGTCAACGTGAATACGATCCATTAAGCTAAATGGTTCATACATTCAAACTCTATCACGGCTCATTTAAATAATTGGTCGTGTCATGTTATCCATTTTAACACATATAATAATTAATTAGAAATAATATAATATAACATGACTCATTCTAACCCATTTCATGTAAATGGATTAAACTAACCTGCATAAACTACTTGAATAGATTAACATAATTTTACATAAAATTTAAAATCTAAATTTATTATTAGTCACAATATTTTTTAAAAAATAAGACTGTCTACTAACAAAAAAATATTAATATTTTTTAGATTTTAACTTATAATAAAATCTATAGTAGCAACCCAACAACAACAAATATAAGCATATGTACAAATTACAATCTCAATAATAAAATATAAACATATTGAGAAATACCAATATTATAACTCATCAATAATAGAATTTTAACTTTGAAATAAAATTTAAACGGATTATTGCAGATTGATTTCGGGTAAAGCAGTTCGACCTATTATTGACCCATTTTATTAATTGTGTTTAAACTGCTCAACCCGTTTTGACATGAATCTATTTATATCAAATATAAATCTACTGATTTCGTATTGTGTTCATATTAGATTCATGGATCGTATCACATATTGCTACTTCTAATTTACATGACTTAAATTGTAATATTTAATTTATAATATTCAAAATTTAAATTTATCTTATAAATTAAATTATATAATATAGTTTTGTTATCTACACTTATAAATAAATTTTTTAATTAAAAGTTTTAAATGTTATTACACTTTTTGTTTTTTTATATAAGAAAATGTTATTATACTTGGATGCGGTGAGAAATTCTAAATTATAATTGGGTCCATTTATATAAACACAATGGATAGAAAGAAGGTCCGGCCCATTGAACAAGATCTAAAATACATACCATGGGTCAAAAATAGATAGGCCCACTCATCCATACCTCTCTCTCTCTCTCTCTCTCCCCATGCAATTTACAGAGCCATGGAAGTAGGACCATGTTCATTTTCAACCTCTCTTCTTCCTAGCTGTTCCTAGTGTAACCGAGTCACACACATAAGCACATCGACGTTAGTTTATCTGTCTGTCTATCTATCTATATTTCTATTTTGATTAGGGTTTTAAGATTTGGCTCTGATGGACTTAACCCATCCACAATCGAACCTTTCACTAGGATTTTCATCCCATGTATCACCACCCCGTCAGACCAAAATGGCCGACGATTCCATCTCTCTCCAGCTCGATTCCAGCCTCCGGGACCCCACGCCAACCCGCCCACAGGCCTCGCCCATCCCATTCCGATTGCTCGAACCCCAAACCACCGAGAACCCCCGCAAAGAGGCCACCGAAAACGGCACGACTCTGGACACCGAATTAGCCGAATACGGTGAAAAGGAAATCCGGATTCTTGGGCAGTCGATGTGCCTCAAGCGCCGCCGCGAGAGCTCTTCGTCTTCCTCTTCGTCGTCAATTTCGATGTCTAGTTCTTTGAAGAGGGTTTCCGTCGAGCCGGATCTCGAGGCGCGGCGGAGTGCTATTCACTCTTGGGGTGATGCGCCACTGCACGTGGCGGACCCCGATATTTTCGAGATAATGGAGAAGGAGAAGCAGCGGCAGTACAAAGGAATTGAATTGATTGCGTCGGAGAATTTCGCATGCAGGGCAGTAATGGAAGCGCTTGGTAGCCATTTAACCAATAAATACTCGGAAGGAATGCCCGGGGCGCGATATTACGTTGGGAATCAATACATCGATGAGATTGAAACGCTGTGTTGCGACCGCGCATTATCGGCGTTCGGTCTCGATTCGGAGAACTGGAGAGTGAATGTGCAACCTTATTCGTGCACATCTTCAAATTTCGCGGTCTACACAGGATTGCTACTCCCTGGGGATCGGATAATGGGGTTGGATACTCCGTCTGGAGGGAATACTAGCCATGGGTACCATACTCCGAATGGGAAGAAAGTTTCGGGGGCGTCTATTTTCTTTGAGAGTCTGCCGTATAAGGTGAAACCTCAAACGGGGTATATTGATTTTGATAAGCTTGAGGAGAGGGCGCTTGATTTCCGTCCCAAGATATTGATTTGTGGGGGGAGCTCCTATCCTCGGGAATGGGATTATGCCAGGTTTAGGCAGATTGCGGATAAGTGCGGAGCCGTGCTCATGTGTGATATGGCTCAAATAAGCGGGCTTGTGGCGGCTAAGGTGGAGTCAATTTCATTGCTTCCTTTTTCGCATGTGTAATTATGACTTGTTGACTTTGTATCTATGCATTGTACATTAATGCTTCTTTTGTTTTTCTATGTGGTAATTTGATCTGCTCCCTACTGGTTTCTAGATATAGCGGGCCTTTGGTGTCATTTAACTTTATTTTAGCCATTTCTTTTCTTTTATATTAATACTTTTTTTTTTTTTTTTATTAAAAGTCTGCTTAGTGTGGAATTGGTAGTTATCGTGAAATATGTGTTGATAGGTAGTTATCGAGTGAAATACGTTTTCGAAAATTTACTAAGATACGAGGCAAATTGCAATCATCTAAAAGCTTTTTACAAGGCTGGAAATTACAGTTCATTGGCTGCAATTTACAACTTTACAGTTCTGGTCCTTGCGAACAAGGCACTGCGGTGAAGGTGACAAATTTGCTGGCAGAGACGTCTTTTACCTCGGGGATTAGTCGAGAACCAGAGCCTTATCTAGGGTGGTAAAAGTTCTCGAATACCTCATCATCAAAAAGAAAAGAAAAGAAAAGAAAAGAAAAAGGGGGGGGGGGGGGGGGGGGGGGGGGTTCTAAATTATAGGACAACATGTCTATAGAAGCAAGTACCTTTTGTTTGAAGCAAATCCTAATGCTGCATCCACTAGGAAGTCCACTATTATTGAGGATGTGTAGTCATGGTTCAAAATCTAGATTTTGAATAACTTCTTCAAGTTGACTGGATGAAGTCAACTTATGCCTGATAACATATGCCTAATAATGTAGATCTTAATATCATGGAATGCCATCCTATTTTGGGTTAAAATAATAATTATATGGCTCACCCTACTCTTTACTTGGCTTTTGTGTTCCGTTACTAATGGGCTTTCACATTCTTAGTTTTATGTGCTGCCTTTCAGAGGATTGGAATTTTGTTTGTTGTTGAACATCTCCTTGGTTGCTTGGGTGGTTGTGCTGGGCTTTTATGGGTGGGGTGGCTTGTGGGGAGTAACCCTGCATCTCAACCAGCCAAAATGAAATGTTTTTTTTTTTTTTAATTGGTAAACAGATTTTATTGACAATAGGGATAGGCCAAGTACACAGGATGTATACAAGAGCATCACCTATGCTTTATGAAGCCTGAATGAAATGTTATGTTTGCTTATTGTAATGATGTGATGGGGAGACCATACTTTTTGGCAAATGATGACATTCTTAAACTTTTGGTATAATTGCTTGTAATATAATTAAATTCAAGCTACTTATAAAAAAATATATATATAATTAAATTCAAGCTCTCTATTTTTAAGGCTACTATTTCATGAATTTTAAAGTCACTTTGGTTTTTGTATGGAAAACTAATATATCTTAGTTATGACCACAATAATTTACATTTATTTATATATATTTTTATTTTTATAAGTGCCTCTGACATGTTTTTAATACAGGAATGTGTTAATCCTTTTGACTACTGTGACATTGTCACCTCAACAACTCATAAAAGTCTTCGAGGGCCCAGGGGGGGTATAATTTTCTATAGAAGGGGTATGAAGCCTAGGAAGAGAGGCATGTGTTTGAATCAGGGAGATGAAAGCGAACAGTATGATTTTGAGGAAAAGATAAACTTTGCTGTGTTTCCATCATTGCAAGGTGGACCACACAATAATCATATTGCTGCTCTTGCCATAGCCTTGAAGCAAGTGGCTACACCTGAGTACAAGGCATATATGCAACAGGTGAAGAAAAATGCTCAGGCTCTAGCATCTGCTTTATTGAGAAGGAAGTGTAGGTTGGTTACTGGAGGCACAGACAATCATTTGTTACTTTGGGATCTAAGGCCTCTGGGATTAACAGGTATAGTTATATTATATGTTCTGATTCAAGCTGGTACAGTTCATGTTGGCAGTCAGTTTCTTTGTAAAATGCTGGCACAAACTTATATTCATTTTATTGCTAGTGAAATTTTTCTATGTTGTGATTCCTGGCTGCTCAAAGGCTTCAAATTATTTCTAGGGACCTTCTTTGAGGTATTCATGAATGAGATTTAAGTTTGAATTATATCTGTTTCCTAGTTTATCAGTCGCTTAAGTATTCATAATTAAAAATAAACTTTTTGACTCTTTTCATTCAATGCCTCCTCTCTTTTTCTTTATCACTTAAATTAGAGCGTGATCTGTCCTTGCTGTTATAATAGGATGGAATTTATATTTTTCACCAGGCATTAAATAACTAACTGCAGAATTTAGTGCATTTTGTCTTCTTTTGTGGTTGTTGCTTTCCGCTATCGGGGATAGTAGTCCTCTTTAGTGTCTGTTCGGACTTTTTTTGTATTTTTTGATTCTGCTGTCTGAGAATTCTCCTATTGCATTCATATTTTTATAGGTAAGAATTATGAGAAAGTCTGTGAGATGTGTCACATAACTCTCAATAAAATTGCTATTTTCGATGACAATGGAACCATCACCCCCAGAGGAGTAAGGATTGGTATGTGAATGTTTTGGTAGATTTCAGTTTGCAAGTTTTTTAAAGCTTGATGTGTCTACTTCAGGGGACGGTGCTTTATAATGCTTATATTGTTAATGTTTGCAGGTACCCCTGCTATGACATCCAGAGGTTGTTTAGAGACTGATTTTGAGACAATTGCTGAATTCCTCCTCAGAGCTGCACAGATTGCTAGTGGATTGCACAGAGAGCATGGGAAGTTGCAAATTGTTTTTCTGAAGGGTCTCCAAAGTAACAAGGACATTGTGGAGCTCCGAACCCAAGTTGAAACTTTTGCAACACAGTTTGCAATGCCAGGATATGAAATTTGAACGGGTTCTGGTGTTACAACAATGAAGGGTTATGGTCCAACATTTGAAGAGATTATTAGGAAAGGATCACCATCTTCCTCGTCTCATACCTGGCAGATTTCTGCTGCCAATGGCAACTTCCCGATTCACATCCTCAGGTAGTACTTGTGCCATGGATCATCGGATTGTCCGTCTTATGGATCCTCATCCTGCATCTACTTGTGGCATGGATCATCGGATTGCCTGTCTTATGGATCCTTGTCCTGAAGCGTGGGCCTTATGCCAATGAAGTGTGACACTGTGCACGGCCATTATTTAGTGAGGTATGTTTTCATACTTAATGCTTTCTGCTGTTTTGATAGAATGGTGGCTGCGGACAGCTGAACAAGGAATGAGTGTGGTGCTTGGAGCATTTGTGATTCAGTTGACCAAACAGAAGATCAAATCTTGATCAACCAATCCCGATTTCAACCTTCCTAATTTATGTGGAGCCAGCAAAATACATTGATTCTGATGTACATGCATTGAATCCTTGAAGTCTTTTTCATCACATTTAATTCAGCTAGCGCAATGTTGGGTCAATATCGTTTGACCCACATAACAGTCTCATTGTTTTTGCTTCATATGTCGTTGATTTGCAGCATCCTGAATTTAATTTCATTTTCTGTTTGTCCTATTGAGCGAAATCGTGCAATCACAGACCTTACGTCGGAATCTTGGGGTTGGTCTGTTTTTTTTTTTTTTTACACCTTGGAACTTCTTGTATCTATTCTGAAGAAAAAATGAGGCTGTAAAAGCCTTTACTACCTCATAAATGTTTTCCTGGATAGTTCAAGACGATTTTGTTTCTGTAGCTTTGAACCAATTACTAAAACTATTATTCCTTCTGTATTCAAACAAATTGGGATACTAAATACTTTGAAGTTAAAACTTCCTATACATCTGAAGACATATGCCAGGGGAGCCCCTTGCTCGAAAGAAAGAACATTTTGGGTGGGGGGTGTTTACTTTCATAGGTGATATTAGTTGCAAGTGCAGGGTCTCTCTTCATATCCTTCACACAAGAGAATTAGTGCAAGAGACAATTTTATGGGGACCAAGTAATTTGCTAATTGTTTGCATTTATCATTTTTATTTATTTTTTAAAATTTTGCAATAACTTTGTAAACTGAAAATAGCATCTGTGTCTGCATCAGGGATATTTTGAGTTCTGTGCTCATACTACCATAATTTCATTTCATTGAGGAAAGGACGGAGCCATTATTATGAAGAGGAGGGTGATGGAAAAAGAAGATTCATTAAAAGAGGGCGATCAACATAAACGGGACAAATGTCAGTAGCTGGTGTTGGAGACTCATGATCGAGAAGACTTTCCACCATAAACTACAGCAAACACTCGACACCATTGCTTTCATTTCTAACCAGAATCAGACAGCATCTATCCATTGAGATAGAAAAGCTTGCCTTTCGAACTTTTAATAAAGAAAACCTTAGGAGGAATCTCTCTCTCTCTCTCTCTCTCTCTCTCTGTTTTTTTGTCCTATCAACCCTCTTTTTCCATATTGCTGCACACTAAAATGATTAGTCAATTTGCTATCACAACTCTGGAGAATCTCTATGAAAATGCGAAAGATATGTTGGGAGAAAAACTGCTGTACCATTTTATAAGGGCATCTTTCTTTCTTGACAAGAGAAGGAAAACCCGGAGCAAGAGGAGAATTAAGAATCTTTAATATTCCTATTTCATTTTCTTTTCCCACTCGAGTGCCACTGAACTTTAACCTATTTGGCTCACGTAGACAATGACTTCCAAATTTATGTAGAGTAGTGCTGCTTGCACTCCCGTGTGCTACCTAGCTAGCTTTTTGCACCACCACGCTTCACATTATGAGTACAAAGGGAATTTAAAAGCAAATATAAAGACGGTTAGAAGCTGAGCTCCCAAATAAAATAAGAACGCCCAACTTCCATTATTAATTAAGAAAAATCATTGTTTCATGTAGATGTGATCTTCTGATTGTCTTGTGGGCATATCATGATCCCGTATTTTATTTTTCACCAAGAAAAATAGAAACCTTTTGTGGGTATAATTATCTTTTAATTAGCTTGGTGGGGGAGAGGTATTCTTGTTTCTTCATGGCAATTAACCATCCTTTGAAAGCTGACTTCCCATCATCCCTCTATCTGCCCAACAACCCAAAACATCATTAAATCAAAAAAGAAAAAAGAAAAAGAGGGTAAATCCTTTGTAGGTAGCTGATTCTTCATGATATTTACTGTCTTAAACTTGTCTGCGGTATTGCTGTTTCCTGTTTTTGTGAAAAGGGTTGATGGTATTTTAATTCTTCTTTTTATACTATGTTGTTCAAGAAATGTGGAGTCTAGCCTTTTGTTCTAGGGTTCGGAAATCAAGCTTCAAGTATATGCATAGCCTGCTGCCAGGGCTTATAAATAAATGCATGCAGCAGCAAAGTTACTATTGGCATTGAGCATGCATGCTCCTCTTGCTTTGGCTGAACGATCCAAGGCCAAATTCCCTTCTCAACTTCATAATGTGTATATTCCAAGGGACGGTGTGGATAGTTGGGGTTTCTCTTACATTAGACGCTAGTTTTTGTGGAGTTGGGTTTTGCATTATTAATCGAGATGTTATTTGTTATTATGGTATTTTTTCGTCATAAGCGAGAATTTTTTTAATAAAATAGGGAGACGGTCACTCATGAATAGGTGATTTTCGTTTTTTTATTTAAAAAAAAAAGAAGCTCCATTAGGCCAATGTCCTATTGGCTGTGTGCATTTGGATTTTGAAAGTCTGCTAATAAATTAGCTAGGGTTTGTTTAGTTATAAGCAACCTTAACATTATTAATATAGGTATAATAGGTACATAAGGAGGGGTTAGGGTTCCTCAACAAACACCCAATTACTATTAATAAAACACCTAAAAAAATGTCTCCTCCCCACTTATTTAATTTCATCAAGCCAATTGAGGAGTTGCCTTATTTGACGATTTTACTATAGTCATGTGGTTGGCAAACTTAGATACCAATATCATACCATGGTGGCAACCACAATAGAATGAGATGTGGTGTAACTCATCGTGTTGGATTGATCGATGGAGAGACCCATATCTTCATCTTCTTGTTCCTTAGAGGAAAAAAATTGTCAAAAATAGTACTTGATGGCCGGTGACGACAACGTGTTCGCCACTGCGCCTATGGTTTTACTAATATTTTTTGTATTGAGACTGATAGATCAAGGAATGCCAAGCTGGTGGTACAATGTGAGTTGGCTGATTCAAGGTTGAAGGCTAGCTCCAGATCGGTTTTTTTTTAATATTTTCTTTCGAAAAAATTTGGGTAAAAATGGTAGTGTGGTCCATATAAAAGGTTAATATTAATTAAGTGATATTCAGCTGTTCCAATAAAACATTAATCTCTCCGATTGGTGTTATTCTTCTTTTGAATAAATAGCATCCTAAGATCAGAATTGGTAAATTGTCATTAGATACCAAGGTGAAGATTCTGACCAGATTTACCTCAATTCAGCACTAGTTAATTCGAATATAAATTGGTAATAGGTACCTATCTTATGGCAATATTTAGAGAGAGAGAGAGAGAGAGAGAGAGAGAGAGAGAGAGAGAGAGAGAGAGAGAGAGAACTACGTACCACTCAAATAGTACTACAAAATTAAAGGGATTTATGTTATCTTTCAAAGTGTTTTAACAGAAATCTCATGGACATCATACTGTCATACATGTTGAATATTTCATCATCAAAGATTCCTTGTCCTCTGGGACAAACAAGAGGCAATTTTTTTTTTTTTTTTAACCTCATTTATATTATCTTCTCATTTCAAGAGAAGAATCTGACCTTTTGGTAGGAAAATCTTGCTTTCCATTCAAGCCATTAGCTATCTTAATATTCTTCCCTGTTTCTTCTGTTTGGGTAATAATGTTACTTTTCTTGTAAGGAAGAATCACATTCTCTTTACTCCATATTTTTCCTTTTTGGGTTTCCTCTGGAAAGCTGTCTTAAAGCTTCAACACTGTTGTGGCTTCAAAACAAAGTGACTTCAAGACAGTAGAGAAGATTAAAAAAAAAAAAAAAAAAAAAAAAATTGAAGAGAGATGGCTGACACTAGTGCCAGTTCAGCAAAATGCTTTTTTTTTTTTTTTTTTTTCACTCACGTACTTTGATCCTTTTCTTTTTGAACTCAGGGCTTCACATGTCCAGAGTTTCTTGCTACCTATGAGTGCACATGTCCAAAAGCTTCTTCCTCCATTCAACTATTTCATCGAAAAAATCATCAATCTGTCCAATGATGGCCTCCACCCCACATCTCAACGACCCAAAGCAACTCTTCAACCTCTCGACCCTGTCTTGGACATCAATCTCAATTTCATACTCCAAAAATCTCTCCATTTCAACTTTCAACTCTTCCATTGCTGCCTTCGCTTCCCGGAGCTCGTGCAGCAAAATCCCAGGCTGCCCTTGATCAATTTGTTCCATCTCATCCGCAACTCTTTGCTGCAATCTTTTGATTGAAACCATCAAGCCTGAGCCAAATACAGCATTATTCCCCTCGAACCCTGATCCTCCTTGGCAAAAGCTCGATGCAGGCCAACAATACACAAGTCCACAAAGCAAGATCATCAAAAGCAATGAGCTAATGTTCCTCATTGCATAAAGAACACCTCGAAAACCATAGAACCCGTTGAAATTTGATGTTGTCGAAATGTTCTCATCGAAACATAATGAGAGTGGTTGAATTCTTGTTTCCATCAAACTCTTGTGATCCTCTTCCAATGCTACAATTTCCCTCCGGCAACCACTTATAGCCCGAATCACCTTTTGCATAAATATTGGAAGATCAAAATAATAACACATCGAAATATAATCATATTTTGGAAAATTAACTTGAAAACGATTTTAGTGATGTTGGCGAGTCAAGTTTACTGACCTGACGAGAGAGCTGAGGGCTCAAATGGCGACAGCCATCCATCGAGGTTTCTATATTGGCAGCAGTCGAATAGTAATTTTCCATTCCGGAGGCACCAGATTTGAGCACTTGACATGCTTCCCAAAGCCTAGAACTTTCATCCATGTATTCGTCGAGCCATTTATCACCTATTGGCAAGTGAAGCTTTTGAACCAAAATGGTTAGCTGGCAATTAAAGGATCTTAGTGAGGATAGCACCTTCTGAAGGTATTGGATTGACATGAAGTCGTGAGAGAGCAAGGAATGATCAAGATCGTCGAGTCCTTGGTTGAGAAAGTTGTAGAAGCCATTGACAGAAGAGGTGGAACATGAGGGATCCATCATGGAAACTAAGAAAAAAAAAGGATGATATGGTGGGGGTGAAAATAAAGATGATGGGACTGACAGATATATACTAGAAGATGGAGAAAGCAAGCAGGAACGAAAGAAGGTGGGTAGCTCAAGAGCTTAGGTTTCCATAGTGAAAAGCATTGCTGGGTGCAATCATGGCTGTTTCCTTTAGAGTGGAGGGGATGATTGAGAATCTGCTGTTGCATTGTTATATGGGCAGTTAATGAAATTAAAAAAATAAAAAGTTAGACACAGAGAAAAAATAATATGATATATGAAAATGAGTTCTCTCAAAATATTCTTCTTCCAATATTATTTTACCCTTTATTTGTTTTGCTTCTTTGATTTATGTGTAACAGTTTGTTTTTTCCATTCCCCAAGGGGATAGTGCACATAGCAGAAAGTAAATATAGGAATATATGCTAGAAAGTAAATCAAGAATCTTAAAAGCTCTTTATCATTTGATATGTTAGATTATGTTTCCCGAGCTGTAAAGGTCTGACTACTTTGAATGAGATTTTCTTCTCATTCTTCTAGTTTGATTTGTTTCCCTTTTGAACTGATTGCTCTTTGACTTGCCCTCAACTTTATTTTCTCTTCCTTCCCATGTTTCTACAACCCTCATTTTGCAAATTCTGTCTTGTTTTCCCAGACAGGCTCTATTTTATTGTTTTGTTTCATTTAAAAGGAATTGGATGGTGAGGGTTCTCTATATATGGATTAATTTATGTTCCAAATACCGATTCTTCTTTATCCTTTTCAGGACCCAACATCCTTTTTCTAGGCATTAAATCTACAGTTTTTGATATTTGATGGAATGTGAGTATCGTACCCATTGATCCTAGTAACATCGATGATGGGTTACTCTGATATATGTACCCCAAACCTCCACCACAGTGGCCCAAGACCAGCAGCCCAAGTACTTTTTCTTGGCAACTTTTCTGGCCATAGAATCTCTGACCTAGATATGTATTTACAAATTAATTAGTCCCAAACCAGTGTTATGTTAGTAATTAAACGCACTTAGAGCAATAATACTATCAATTCTCTATTTTATTTGTGATATAATGTGGGGGAAAGGGGGCATCCTCTGTATTTCCACCCTAGTGAGAAAAAAAAAAAAAAAAGAAAGAGGAAAACTCACATATATTTGCAGTAATGTGTGAGATCACTTACAAAAATATAGACTTTTCTTGAAGTGAGAGTTTCCATTCTATTCTGGAAGTGAAAGGATGGAAAATATACGTGAGAGCCATGGCTTTTTTATTTTTTTAACACATAATTATATGCGGCATTTTTTGCTTTGCCTTTTTTGCTTCCCAATTACATAGAGGAATTTGGAACTTCAACAATGAAAAGTTTATCTTTATCTCTAATTACGTCAACAGAGTCGATCACTGATCCTTCTTCATCTGTTACCGTGGCATTTCTTGCATCGAACCCGAATTTCTGACCTATTAGAAGAAACACAAATATACAAAACAAGGTGATATATATCAGATTAAAACCTTGTCAGTTGTCACCTAGAATCAAAGCAACATAATGATTGAACTGTTAGTAGGCCATTCTAAATGATATCTCATGACAGAGATCAAGCTTAATTTTGTAGGAAAAGTGGTCATAGGGAACATTAATATATGTCTTGTGGGCATAAAATTTGGATGTTGAAAAATAGTGATATAATTAATATTTAGCAGCACTCGAAGATATATATGTCTCCAGTACCTGCAATATTTCTGAGCTCCTCAAGTGAACCCGGCAACCTAATTAGCCTTCCAGCTTCCATGCAGCCAGTCTCTCTCCTCAAAAGTGGATTGCCTCTATAAATGCTTACCCTTGGACAAATTGATCCTGTACTGGAGTAGCACTCTCTCAGATTGCAACCCTGCTCCCCTTCACCATGACTCCCCAAAAGAATTTGATTTGTATCGGGGACTCTAATCTGGTGTCCAACCTCTCGCTTTTGCAACATTTCATTCAAAGTTGTCTGAGGAAACTCGTATGTTTTGGTGTTGGACGTTACATCTGCACCATTCATAACAAGAAGTTTGACCATTTCCACATTGTTTTTGGACATGGCTATCTCGATTGCTGTTAACCCGTGTCGATTCTTTGAATCGACGTTTAGTCCTTGTTTCAACAGTTCCTGCATCACCGTCAGATCGTCTCTATTTGAAGCAGTGCAGAAGAGATCGCCAGCAATATGTGGATCAGAAATGGCAGCAGAGTTGTAGAGGGTCCAGAATATGGAATGATGTTTGGATTCTATAGCATCCCACAATGCAGTGTTGCCCTTTTTATCTGCATGCATGCCATGCATATATGGTATAATATAAAATACGAAGGGCATACTAATTATGTTGAAGCAGAAGAATTTCACCAACTAAAATATTTAAACAAAAATGCGAAGGACAGAGATCATTACCTCTTAAGTGTACGTTACATGCGTGCTTAAGGAGTACCAAAACACACTCTTCATGCCCTTTCGATGCAGCAATGTGCTAATGCATTACAAGAAAATTACTACTAATTATAATGATGATTATAATGATGATGATTATACAGAGAGAGTAAAATACCAATGGAGTTCTTCCTTTAGAATCTCCAATGTCAGGATCCAACTTCGCTTTGAGAAGCTCATCCAGAAAGGCAGCATTGCCAGCCTTAGCAACGGCCAACAAGTTGCTAGCCATATTCGGGTCACCGGCCTGATCTACTTCTTCCTCATTCTCTTCTAGCAATTGATCTCCAATACTAAGATCCTTTAGCTTTTTGTAATGCTGCATTTACAAGTTATAAGAAACCTTTAAATCCTTAATCAAAGTGAACAAGCATATATAGATATCAAAAGATTAATGATCATCGTAAATCTATGCTATGCATGCACACCGACCTGAAGGAAGTTGTTCAGCATTTGCTCGTAGTCTTCTAGTTTGGTCTGTGTCGACTCGATTAGAACAGTGGTTTTGAGCCTCAGGAGTTGTGAAAGCGTCTTGGTTCGATAATTAAATCTTTGAGGCGTACAACAAAGAGCACCAAATTCTCCGAATATGTCCTTTGATTGCAAAGTGGCTATAACTCTTTCTCTCTGATCCTTCTCGCACTCAAGTATTTCAACCTCACCCGATACAATGATGTAGATATCTTCCGGGGCTTCATTTTGCATTATGACATCCTCTCTAGGTGGTACGTACTCTGCCTTCATCTTGGCAACCTACATCCAATACCAGATCATGTATGTTTAGAGCAATTTAATTTCCTATTTGGCAAGAAAAATGAACCAAAATAATCTTATTTTTTATAAGGGGATTGACACTGATTGTCATATTTTAATATTGATGTTAAAAAACGTACGTATTGTTCTTTCAGATTTTAACCAATATCATGGATCATACCATGATCAAGAGAGTTTCCTTCGTAATGCCCTTGAAAAGATAGACGTTCGCCACGGTAGGCAAAAATAAACGCTGGCAGATATTTGTACAGATAGACTTTGGTAGCTGCTCAATCAGTTGCTGCTCGTTTAGGTGCTCAGCCTTGAACCTCAAGCACATGTAAGCCAATATCTGTTCTTTTAGCCTTCGAGGCAAGCGATTTCGGCTTACGAAATTTGATGCTGCTTCAATGCTATTTCTCTGCAACAATTTATAAAGCCAGCCAATCCCACCAAATTCATCATCGATCAGAACACACAGATTAAGTGGCACAAATTAACAAGCATAAATATTTAAATTGTGACGTGAAATTGAAAAAGACTGCAATCAGAGAGAGAGAGAGAGAGAGAGAGAGAGGAAAATCTAAAATACTCACAAATTCCATGGTACGACGAGTTCCTTCAACGACTAAATTTGTCATGTTACCAATAATGTAAGAAGTGAGGCCAAGGTTAACGAGCATATAGAAAATAATGAAGACCATTTCCATGGTGTTGACAGCATGGAGATCTCCATAGCCGACTGTGGTCATGGTGGTAATGGACCAATACATGGAAGAAATATAACGTGTGGAAAGGCTTGCTTCTCTGAAATTTGGGATCAAAGTTCCAGTCCATGTCTTTCCATGGTGAGGGTACAGTTCTGCTAGCAAGTAGTAGAGGCAACCAGCACAATGCACCGTAAACAGTGTCACCTGATGAAACCAACAAGATGATTGATTTACATAATCACCTCATGCAAGTTGTACGTACGTACGTACGTGTACGTAGGTTCAGAAAAACTCGTGTGTCAATGCTTGCAAAATGATCAAAATGCATGCATGGGGCCGAGTGGGAGTGGATATATGGGCTACTTACAGATAGCAGCCTAGCACATCTGATCCAGAAATAACTGAACCTGATGTCCTTCTCAAGCCTGCCAAATAAGGGAGCCCAATACATTTTAATTGTAGAATGAGTCCAGTTGCGGGCTTCAAAATTTGGATAAACATGCATAAGCATTGAAAAAATCTGAACAAACAACGTTTTGTAATTTCATTCTTCATATTCAAATTTTAAAATTTATTTTTTAAATTATATTATATTATTTGAATGATGCGTAATGTAAAGATATTTTACACAATATTAAATACTGTAAAATCTACTTTATGCATTAATTATCTTATTTTCATTTTCAAGTGATCTGGCGAATATTTTTCGACCTAAATTTGGATAAGACTGACCGACCTGGTGAAGAGCTGCTTGGCCCGTCGGAGTCTCCAAAATCTGAGCATGCCCAAGAGGGTGTAAGAGACACTCGTGCGTAGTTTGCCTGTGCGCAAGTATCCAAATGCCTCAAATGGGAATGTGGATGCCACATCCATCACGAACCAAGTTGACAGGTACCTTTAATTAGTCAAATAAGAGAATCAATATCAAATTATATATATATATATATATTAAATGATCAATTTTTTTTTTAAGTTGATAAAAAAATCATCAAATATTGAATATTATATATTTCAAACAGGTACGTACAATGACACAGATCTAGAAATTTGGATTGCTGGGGCCGGATGTTTTAATTATAATTAAGACTGCTGTATACATGCATGGTGAGAAAATTAAATAATCTATTAAATTATTTGGTTTAAAACTCTTCAATCCTAACTTTAATGTAAATGGACCACCGGGACTCGGAAGATTATCAATGAGAAGCCCTGCATGGTTGGGCGGTTGGCTGTAATTGCTTGATCAAGTAGCTAGCTAGCTAGGGGTCCATCATATATTGAGGTGCCTTTGAATATTTGATGTCTTCACCCTCTATTCAATTTTTTTTCTTAAGTTTCGTTTGGTTACACAAATGTAATTAAAAGGGATAAAATGAAAAATTTATAAATAGTAATGAGATTATGATTTAAAAATAACAGTGAAATAGATTAAGTTAAATAAAAAATTATAAAATTAAAAAAGGATTATAATATAATTTTTTAATATAATTTTTTTTTTTGAAATTTAAAAAAATTGTATTGCATGCTTTTTGTGTTTTAATTGTTTGAAAATTTGAAAAAGTTATAATGATTATGTAATAATTAGATGAAAATGTTTGCATTTGAATAGTATTTAAATATTCAAATGAGAGATGATGAAATGATTTGAAAAGTTTGTGAAACCAAACCAGCCTTAGTTTCAAATAAATAGAAATGATTAAAGTATCCAATATTTTATGTTAAATAGATATTATTTATTTATTTCAATTGAAATGGATCAATGATCATTAGTTTATGAACTAATTATGATTTCATCCAGCTTTTAAGACAAACTAGCAACTAAAGAGGAAAAGTTGGTCATGTGTCAAAATCAAATTATGTCACATATATAGATAGGTGTGTGGCGTAAATTAAAATCCTCCAAATAGAATTATTCCAAAATCAATGATCATGTTCATATTTGGCTTCAATTCAAGAGATAATATCGATCAGACCGGACATGATTGATGAGGTTGAAAAACAGATCACCATGAGTCAAAAGTGGTCCAAAAAAAAAATGCAGGAACGTATAACTAACCTCCTCGCAATCTTTCTAGAGTCACGAACTGGAAGCTGAGTTAGCGAATCAATATAAGCCACGAAAAATGTCAAGAAGATATCGACCCCAAAGAATAGATCCACAATGCTGTCTGCTATCCATAGCAGTTTCTTGGGAGAGGATCTGAGAAATGCTACCTCAAATGGGTAGACCCATGCAGAGTACGCAACCAGAAGCACCATAAATGCCTGCCAACACCTGCATATATACACAAACCAACCCAGTCTATTCATCTTTATCTTCATTCCTATTGTAAATTAATATTTGAGTAAGGGATCGAAGATGTAATATTAAGATTTACATGTTTCATGTAGTATTCTCTTTTGAAAGGTATGCAGTACTGAGATCCATAGTTAAAAATTGAGATTTTTTTAGGTGAATTTCAAATTTGTCTAGCAGTACACACACGTGCATGGATGGATTCACACACGTGTACACGCATATATGTAAATATACAATCATATATGGGTACGCACGTACGTGTAGAAAGTAACATTTTAGAACAATATTTTATATTAACTAAAATATGTGGTCGTGATTAATTCATGGTGATGACCGGTAGGTGATGATCATCAACACAACGCGTACGTCCAACTTTGGTAAATGAGCATATCGCTATCTTCGAATTTTTCTTTTATTCCTCCAAACGAAAAATTAAAGGAAATAAGAAATATTATTCATCGAAAATATTATTGCTAATTCAGTTCATATATATTACATTTACGTACGTACGTACGTACCTGTATCTTGAATCCATGGGCGATATGATCCAGCCTTTTGACTCTATTTGATTTTGGGTGTAATGATCACCAGAAACACCGAGTGGCGGAATGATGAGCTTCGAAAGGTGACGCAAACTGAGAGATGATGACGCATCGCTTTCTTCATGCTCATGTGGTACTGGGGTTTCTGGATTCAGGTGCAGCTGGCCGCTGTGCTGATTTTTCCGGCTATCCTTCTTCATGTCAGAGGCTAAGTCGTGATCAAGACTAGTATTGTATGGACCAAGCTGTTCCTTATCAATTCTCCGAAACATAGTACTCTTTAGTACTAGAATTTTTGAAGACAAATATAATAACAGAAACACACAAAAACAGAGCTAGAAGATCAGAAAGGGATTAGAGTCCCGGCCTGCCCGGAGTAATTATATTTCTGAGTTTTGGAGAAACATGAGCTAGCTAGCTTGAGAGAGTAAGGGGGAAATTAAAGGTAGGGAGGGCTTAAAGTTAAAAGAAGAGAGCTTTGTGATCATGATAGATGCAGATTCCATCGCTTGGTGGATGTGAAGAGATGGAAGTAGTTGTGGGGATTCTCTGAAGTAGTACTAGTACTAGCTAGTAGTAGTAGCTGGAAGTGATGATCCTGGAAAGAGTTAGTAAGAGTTGAACTGAGGATAAAAAAGGTGGACTATTTGGAAGACCTGTACTGCCTGAGGATCATCTCTCTCTCTCTCTCTCTCTCTCTCTCTCTCTCTCTCTGTGTCTGTGTACGTAATTTTTCCAACATTATTCATGTATATATGATTTTAAATGAGTATGTATGGTGTCAAAGCGTGAGGTACTTGATATATATGACCCACTGCAATATCTGGTATGGCCAATTAATTGGCCATATCCTATTAAATGGTCGCATATCCTCAAAATCATGTGGAAATCTCATTATTAAGTATTTTCAAAATATGAATAATTGGGCCTTTTTTGGTGGCCATCCATGTTTTTACCCAAGCTTATTGCCAAACACGTTTTTTGGTGGGGCTGCCTAAACATATACTTCGCGTCCTTGTAGTCAATTCAAGGACGATAGGCTTAGTTTTGATGGACGGAAAGCATATATATTAAAGTGTTACCGGTTAACTTATATAGTTCTAGCTAACTGGTATTTTCTATCTTTGTAATAAGAAATTAAAGAGAAAGTGAGGTCTTAAGTTGTAATTCCCACAACAACAAAAAAAAAAAGGTTCTCCGAGCTTTGTAGATAAAAATTGAAGACATATGTAGCCGGTCATCACGAGTGGTAAACTACAAAATTATAAACAGTTGGACGCATTCGAAAAAGAAAAAGCATTAAAAGTAAGGGGAAAAGCAGTAGAGGTGGGGTTGGCGCGCCAAGTCTCCTCCCAAATGAATGAACGTCGACATCCTGTTTTATTGCCATATATGCGAAATCATTTATATATCTCATAATTCTTTTAATTTGATGTAATTAACATTACCCATTAAACATCTTAATTTATCATTTTAGACTGATATATATATATATACACAACGATGGGTGATAGATTTCGAATCTAAATTTTTCATTTAGAGAACTGGGTATATGCCAACAGGTCATTAAATTTTTAGTTAGGCTGAATTTAATTAATAGTACTTCAATTATGAGCATTAACGTCATATATATCAACCCAACGTGTTGCAAGAATACTCCTGACCTAATTACCTGCCAATTTGGTTGTACAAGCACTATGGAGGAAGCTAGGTGAGTCGAAACATGGAAATATCTCATAAGTTTAGCGTGTCTTAAACCACAGGTAATATACTATTAAGGCGGGCAGGCATGAATGCATGCATTTAGGGGGATATATAAAAAAAGAACAGAAAAAAATTCAAAACAGTTCATCCAAGTTGATATGATGGCTGATGAGAAGGTCCCACGCGTTCCTCTTCCTTTTCCTTTTCCTTTTTTGGTCACGACCATGTGAAAAGGTGTGCTCTTTCCCAATACTCGGCGTCTAATAGTGCTATCATTTTAATGTGTTTGCTGCAATATAATGTCGGTACCGACACATCTAACCTATTATGAGATATCACGTATTTCTTTTAAAAATAAATAAATAAATTTCGAATCACATGAAAAATTCATTTATTTTTAATAATAGACAGTACACATAATTTATACTCCAAGACTGTATCAAGGAAGAAATGGTTAATTACCATCAATATGAGAGAAGGATAAATGTGATTATGTGAATTTTATTGTATAACCAATTGCACTGGATTGCTTCACTGATTATTTGCCATGTTGGCTGCTTAATTTCCTCCCATACTCACTTGTGGCCTGTGGGACCCAATGGGAGGCGAAAAAGAAGAGAATAAAAATGAGAAATGCAAAACTGGCCAGCCACGAAGAATCAAAACCATTTGAAATCAGATGAAACACACTCGACTTAATTCTACTTAGGAAAATTAACATAAATTTGCAGTAATGTGTGAGGTCTTTTACAAAATTATAGACTTTTCTTCAAGTGAGAGGTTCCATTCTGGAAGTGAAAGGATGGAAAATATAGCCATAGCTCTTTTGAAGCAAATCCAGACTATCCAACTCAAAGAAACTCCTCGAAATAGAGAAGGAAAGTATTATGTATTATTTTCAACTTATTCATTTACACACGAGAGCAACTATTTATATCAGTCCAGAGAAAGAAAGTAAAAGTAATTAAAGTAACATTTATATTATCTATCATTAACTAACTATTTACTATTTACTATAAAGTAGTAACTATTATTTACAATATCTGTGATAGTCCCCCTCAAGATGAATGGTAAATATCATACACATTCATCTTGGACAACAAAGAATCTAGAGGCTTGGTTAGTGTATCAGCAAGTTGACGTAAAGAAGAAATATACAAAGTCCGAAGCACTCCAGCTTGTAATTTCTCCCCGATGAGATGACAATCCAATTCAATATGTTTGGTTTTTTCATGAAATACTGGATTTGCTATAATGCGCGTGGCAGCTTGATTGTTACAAAAAAAGTAAAGCATGTTGAGGATGAGGTTGGTGAAGATTAGAAAGCAAAGACTCAAGCCATATTATCTCACAAATAGTATAGGCCATAAATCGATATTCAGCTTTTGCAGAGGACCTTGAGACTGTTGCTTGCTTCTTAGATTTCCATGACATAAGAGAATCACCAAGAAAAATACAAACATCAGAAATAGATCTCTTTGTATTAGGGCAACTAGCCCAATCAGAGTTAGCAAAGGCTTTAAGATGAATCTGAGAAGAATCTGAGAAAAATATGCCCTATCCTAGAGCCAGTTTAATATACTTTAAAATTCTTAGAGCAGCTTGCATATGTGGAACTCGAGGAGAGTCAAGAAATTAACTTAAATGATGGACTAAATAAGTGATGTCTGGTTTGATACAAGTAAGGTAAAGTAACCTACCAATGAGCTTTCGAAAACTTGTGCCATCCTCAAGCAAATCACCATCAGTTTTGAACAACTTACAATGAGAGTCCACAGGAAAACTAGCTAGTTTACATCCTGTTAAACTAGCATATGAGATTAACTCCAGGGCATATTTTCTTTGACTTAAATAAATACCCTTTTTGGATCTAGCAACTTCCATCCCTAAGAAGCATTTAACATGACCCAAGTCCTTCAACTTGAAATGGGCACTCAGAAAGGATGTAATAGACTGACAACAGATAAATCAGTGCTTGCTAGAAGGATATCATCAACATACACTAACAAGGTCACAAAGAAATCATTCTTCCTTTTTTGTGAACAAAGAATAGTCTGTTTTAGGTTAGACAAAACCCAAGTCCAACAAGGCTGCAGTGAACTTAGAATTCCATTGCTGAGAAGCCTGTTTTAAACCATACAAGGATTTCTGTAGCTTGCTAACCCGTGTGTTCCCCTTTCTAAGATAACCAGGAGGTGGCTTCATATAAACCATTTAATTCAAATCTCCATATAGAAAAGCATTATTTACATCTAAATATATCAAATGCCAATTATGAATAGCTACTAACGACAAGAAATACCTTACTGTGACCATCTTTCCTCCCTTTGAGTACAACCTTTGGCAACCAATCTTGCCTTATGACTCTCAATTGAACCATCGGTATTAAACTTGGTTTTATATACTCATTTACAATCAATGACAATTGTATTAGGTGGCAGGTCAGTGAGGGACCAGGTATTGTTTGATTCAAGGGCATTTAATTCAATGGACATATCATCTCTCCAATGAGAGTGCTCACAGCCTGATGATAAAAATCGGGTTCTGTATGGGATGAAATGGAAATTCTAAAAGCACTATGAGAAGGAGATAAATGTTTATAAGATAAAACATCATAAATGTCATATCGATTACTTGAGTTTGTAAAATTTGAGCCTGCATAAGATGTGGTAGAAGTAGAAGATGCTAAACTATAGTGATAGTGCTACAAATAAGAAATAACCAGGAGTTTTGCGTTGTCTAGTTGATTTCGAAGAGGAGGAAAATGAACATTACCTTGGAATTGTTGGAGAAGAATGAAGAGATTGTTCATTGAGATTGGAAGAAGATATATCTGGTCTGGAATTGATTGGTGGAACAGTTTCAGATTGAGAAATTGAGTCTGGAATTGAATTAGGTATGACAAGATTAGATGGGATTGATGAAGGAATTTGAGATGATTTATGTTGAAATGGAAATATGGACTCATGAAAGATGATATATTGGGATATGAAGAAATTTTGTGAATCAATAATAAAGAGCTTATATCCCTTTATCCCAAATGGATAACCAACAAAGACACACTTCTTGGCACGAGGTGAGAATTTGGATCTATTGTGACTTCGAGTAGAAGCATAGCATAGACATCCAAATACTCTTAAATGAGAATAGAATGGAACATTACCATAAAAAATCTGATATGGTAATTTGTCATTCAGAATATGAGAATGAATACAGTTTATGATATGTGTGGCAGTAAGTACACACACTCCAGAATGTTAGTGGAACATTGTACTGAAATTTTAGGGCTTTAGCTACATTTAGAATGTGTTAATGTTTCCTTTCAATGATGAAATTTTGTTGAGGAGTCTCAACACAAGAAGTTTGATGGATAATGCCTTTGGAATAGAAAAAATCAGTCATGTTGAATTCTAAGCCATTATCAGTTCTTATACATTGTATTTTTTGTTTGAATTGTGTATAAACCATATTATAGAAAGCTATAAAAATGGTTTTTACTTCAGATTTGGATCGTATCAAATAGATCCAAGTTAATCTTGAGTGATCATCAACAACGGTTAGAAAATATTTAAAACCATCATGAGTGAGTAATGAAAAGAGACCCCAGATGTTACAATGTATCAAATGAAATGGAAAACTGAATTTGTACGAGTAGGTTGGAAATGACAAACGTTTCTATTTTGCCAAAGGACGTATAGAACAATAATCCTTGTGTGCTGTTTTATTCAAAACAAAGTTTGAAAGTAGTTTTTCAAGAACTAACAATCTAGAATATGATGGGTGGCCTAACCTACTATGCCACAAATTGGAATTAGAATCATAAACAAATTTGACATTTGATGGAAGAACTTTAGATGAATTACTAGTTGCACTCATTGAAGGTTGTTACAAAAAATATAAGCAAGTCGCTTTTCTACCCTTCCCAATCATCTTCCATGGGGTAAGGCCCTGTATATAATAGATTTCAGGCATAAAAATAAAATAACAACTCTTATCAGAAGTTAGTTTAGTGACTGAAAGAAGATTATATGAAAAATTGGGTACACATAACACATCTTTCAAAACTAAACCATCTAATAAACAAACAGTCCCAAGATGTGTGACTGTAACATTTTCTTTATTTGCCAGTTTAACAAAATTGTTTAGGACTTTTGTAATTATGGTAAACAAACCAATTGAATGTATGATATGATCTGTAGCACCTGTATCGATGATCCAGGTGCTTGAAAAAAATTGTGTAGAGTCATGTTTAATAGATGAAAAAAATAGAATAACATGATGGTATATTATGATAAGAATTCAGATTTGTTTTACCTGAAAGAGAAGGTAAAACAGATGCAGTGGATATGATATTGGCTGCTTGATGATTGACATTTTGTGCAATAGGTTGTTGTGGTTGTGGGCGGATTAATGCAAGTAATTGGTGATACTTTTCTTGAGAAAATGGCATAGAGTTATGTAGATTAAAGGGTGTACTCACAAGTTGGGCCATTATCTGATTTGCTAATGAAACTTTTCCTTTTTGCTTGAAATTGGGAGGATACGCATGTAGTTTATAGCACTTGTCCACTGTGTGGTTGGTCATTCCACAGTGAGTGCATAATAGCTTTTATTTTCTATACTGCTATTTTCCAAAAGTTGGTCTTGGATTTTCAAATTTCTTGTTCATAAATGCAACAGTGTTATCAACAGGAATCCTACCAACTGATCCAACTTCTCTTTGTTTTTCTTCTTGAATTACTAAATAAAAAATCTTAATAATCGGTGGTAATGGATCCATTAATAGAATCTGCCCTCTAACATGTGAAAATTCTTCATTCAGCCCCATTAGAAACATTATAAGATGCTAACGTTGTTGATATTCTAAGAATAAACGTGCAACACCACAAGTACAATTCTTATAGATTCCACATGTACAATTAGGCATTTGATTGTAATTTATCAATTCATCCCACATACATTTAAACTTGTGGTAGTAGATACTCACCAAAACTTGATCTTGGGATAAAGATGAAAGTTCCTTCTACAGTTAAAAGATCCTTGGTCCATTCCCTTGACATCATTGATTACACAATTCTTCCCACATTTCTCTTGCTGTCTTTGCATAAACAATTGTTTTCCCAATATCTCACGACACTGAGTTTAAGATCCATGATAAAACCATGCTATTGCATCTATCCCATATAGCAAAAAGGGGATCTGATTCCATCGGCAGTTTTATAACACCATTTGAGAATCCTATCTTATTTTTGGCCTTCAATGCCGGCCATTTCCATTGATCTGCACCAACTATGGTAATTATATCCCATAAGAAGCTTGGAGACCAAGACACAACTAGGAGAATCTCCATTTTGCAAATGGAACAGGTTGGAATCTTCGGCACGCAACGAAACAGAGGCTAATTCACTTATCTTGCATCTAATCTTAAGAAAAGATTGAAAAATCTTGCAGTAGATGTGAATCTTGCAGTGGTTAGAAGCAAAACCCTAATCTTGTAGGGTCTCTGATACCATGAAGCAAATCCAGACTATCCAACTAAAAAAAACTACTCGAAACACAGAAGAAAAGTATTATGTATTATTTTCACCTTATTCATTTACACAGGAGAGCAACTATTTATATCAGAGAAAGAAAGTAAAAGTGACTGAAGTAACTATTTACATTAACTATTTACTATTTACAATAAAGTAGTAACTATTATTTACCATATCTATGATATTTTTTTTTTATCTTTAAAACATAATTATATGCGGCATTTTTTGCTTGGCCTTTTTTGTTTCCAATTATATAGAGGAATTTGGAACTTCAACTATGAAAAGTTTATCTTTATCTCTAATTAAGTCAAGAGAGTCGATCTCTGATCCTTCTTCATCTGTTACCGTGGCATTTCTTGCATCGAACCCAAATTTCTGACCTATTAGAAGAAACACAAAATAAAAAACAAGGGGATGTATATCAGATTAAAACCTTGTCAGTTGTCACCTAGAATCAAAGCAACATATATAATGATTGAACTGTTAGCAGGCCATTCTAAATGATAACTGACAGAGATAAAGCTTAATTTTGCAGAAAAAAATGTGGTCATAGGGAACATTAATATATATGTCTTGTGGGCATAAATTTTGGATGTTGAAAAATAGTGATCATATATATAATTAGTATTTAATTAGCAGCACTCAAAGATATATATGTCTCGGGTACCTGCAATATTTCTGAGCTCCTCAAGTGAACCCGGCAACCTAATTAGCCTTCCAGCTTCAATGCAGCCAGTCTCTCTCCTCAAAATTGGATTGCCTCTATAAATGCTTACCCTTGGACAAATTGATCCTGTTCTGGAGTAGTACTCTCTCAGATTGCAACCCTGCTCCCCTTTATCATGACCCCACAAAAGAACTTGATTTGTATTGGGGACTCTAATCTGGTGTCCAACCTCTCGCTTTTGCAACATTTCATTCAAAGTTGTCTGAGGAAACTCGTATGTTTTGGTGTTGGACGTTACATCTGCACCATTCAGAACAAGAAGTTTGACCATTTCCACATTGTTTTTGGACATGGCAATCTCGATTGCTGTCAACCCGTGTCGATCCTTTGAATCGACGTTTAGTCCTTGTTTTGACAGTTCCTGCATCACCGTCAGATCATCTCTATTTGCAGCAGTGCAGAAGAGATCGCCAGCAATATGTGGATCAGAAATGGCAGCAGAGTTGTAGAGGGTCCAGAATATGGAATGATGTTTTGATTCTATAGCATCCCACAGTGCAGTGTTGCCCTTTTTATCTGCATGCATGCCATGCATATATGGTATGATAAAAAATCCCAAGGGCATACTAATTATGTTGAAGCAGAAGAATTTCACCTACTAAAATATTTAAACAAAAATGGGAAGGTTAGAGGTCATTACCTCTTAAGTGTACTTTACAT
Source organism: Carya illinoinensis (assembly GCF_018687715.1). NCBI lineage: Eukaryota > Viridiplantae > Streptophyta > Magnoliopsida > Fagales > Juglandaceae > Carya > Carya illinoinensis. The sequence continues at coordinate 34,224,109 of NC_056757.1, forward strand.
GCGTGCTTACGGAGTACCAAAACACACTCTTCATGCCCTTTCGATGCTGCAATGTGCTGATGCATTACCAGAAAATTACTACTAATTATAATGATGATTATAATGATGATGATGATTATATATATATATATATAGAGAGAGAGAGAGAGAGAGAGAGAGAGAGAGAGAGAGAGAGAGAGAGAGAGAGAGAGAGAGAGAGAGAGCGCGCAAAATACCAATGGGGTTCTTCCTTTAGAATCTACAATATCAGGATCCAACTTGGCTTTGAGAAGCTCATCTAGAAAGGCAGCATTGCCAGTCTTAGCAACAGCCAACAAGTTACTAGCCATATTTGGGTCACCGGCCTGATTTTCTTCTTCCTCATTCTCTTCCAGCAACTGATCTCCAATACTAAGATCCTTTAGCTTTTTGTAATGCTGCATTTACAAGTTATAATAAACCTTTAAATCCTTTATCAAAGTGAACAAGCATATATAGTTATCAAAAGATAATTAATGATCATCGTAAGTCTTATATGCTATGCATGCACACCGACCTGAAGGAAGTTGTTCAGCATTTTCTCGTAGTCTTCTAGCTTGGTCTGTGTTGACTCGATTAGAACAGTGGTTTTGAGCCTCAGGAGTTGTGAAAGCGTCTTGGTTCGATAATTAAATCTTTGAGGCTTACAGCAAAGAGCACCAACTTCTCCGAATATGTCCTTTGATTGCAAAGTGGCTATAACTCTTTCTTTCTGATCCTTCTCGCACTCAATTATTTCAACCTCACCCGATACAATGATGTAGATATCTTCCGGGGCTTCATTTTGCATTATGACATCCTCTCTAGGTGGTACGTACTCAGCCTTCATCTTGGCAACCTATATCCAATACCAGATCATGTATGCTTAGAGCAATTTAATTCCCTATTTGGCAAGAAAAATGGACCAAAAGAATCTGATTTTTTATAACTGGATTGACTGTGATTGTCAGATTTTAATATATTTTAATATTGATGTTAAAGAACGTATGCATTGTTCTTTCAGATTTTAACCATCAATATCATCGATCATACCATGATTAAGATAGTTTCCTTCGTAATGCCCTTGAAAAGATAGACGTTCTCCACGGTAGGCAGAAATAAACGCTGGCAGATACTTTTACAGATAGACTTTGGTAGCTGCTCAATCAGTTGCTGCTCGTTTAGGTGCTCAGCATTGAACCTTAAGCACATGTAAGCCAATATCTGCTCTTTTAGCCTTGGAGTCAAGCGATTTTGGCTTACGAAATTTGATGCTGCTTCAATGCTATTTCTCTGCAACAATTTATATATATAGCCAGCCAATCCCGCCAAATTCATCATCAGCTCAGCACACGGATCATTAAGTGACACAAATTAACAAGCATAATTATGTGAATTGTGACGTGAAATTGATAAGTATACACTCGGAGAGAGAGAGAGAGAGAGAGAGAGAGAGAGAGAGAGAGAGAGAGAGAGAGAGAGAGGAAAAAAATACTCACAAATTCCATGGTACGACGAGTTCTTTCAAGGACTAAATTTGTCATGTTACCAATAATGTAAGAAGTGAGGCCAAGGTTAACAAGCATATAGAAAATAATGAAGACCATTTCCATGGTGTTGACAGCATGGAGATCTCCATAGCCGACTGTGGTCATGGTGGTAATGGACCAATACATGGAAGAAATATAACGTGTGGAAAGGCTTGCTTCTCTGAAATTTGGGATTAAAGTTCCAGTCCATGTCTTTCCTTGGTGAGGGTACAGTTCTGCTAGCAAGTAGTAGAGGCAACCAGCACAATGCACCGTAAACAGTGTCACCTGATGAAGCCAACAAGATGATTGATTTACATCATCACCTCATGCATGCAAGTTGTACGTACGTGGGTTCAGAAAAACTCGTGTCAATGCTTGCAAAATGATCAAAATGCATGCATGGGGCCGAGTGGGAGTGGATATATGGGCTACTTACAGATAGCAGCCTAGCGCATCGGAGCCAGAAATAACTGAACCTGATGTCCTTCTCAAGCCTGCCAAATTAGGGAGCCCAATGCAATTTAATCTCAGAATGAGTCCGGTTGCGGGCTTCAAAATTTGAATAAACATGATCATAAAAATTTTAAAAATCTAAGCAACGACATTTCATAAATTAATTTGTAAGATTTAAATTTTAAAATTTATCTTTTAAATCATATATAACAACATTAAATACTGTAGAATATTCTACTTTATGCAATTATCTTTTTCTCATTTTCAAGTGAACTGGAGAATGCTTTTCCTAAATTTAGATAAAACTGACCGACCTGGTGAAGAGTTGTTTGGCCCGTCGGAGTCTCCAAAATCTGAGCATGCCCAAGAGGGTGTAAGAGAGACCCACACGTAGTTTTCCTGTGAACAAGTATCTAAGTGCCTCAAGTGGCATTGTGGATACCACATCCATCACGAACCACGTTGACAGGTACCTTTAATTAGTCAAATAAGAGCATCAGTCCGTTAATATCAAATTATATATTAAATCATCAATATTTTTTTTTTTTTGAAAAATTAAGTTATAAAAAAATAATCAAATCTTGAATATTATATATTTCAACTGGTACGTACGTAAGATGACACATATCTAGAAATTTGGATGGGTGTGGCCTGAAGTTTTAATTATAATGAAGACTGCTGAATGGGGAGCAAATTAGATAATCTATGTAATTAGTTGGTTTAAAATTCTTCAATATGTGGTATGGCGGTTGGCTGTAATATGTAATATTATTTTATGTTAAAACCATGTCCGGTCTAGTTTGTGAAACAAATGACCATTACAACTAATAGTGATGATGATTAAAGCGGGATGAAATGATCAATGGTCATTTGTTTATGAATAAAATGCATATTGTACATACTAAGAGCATTGGTAATGGCTTATGCATCTTCATATTCATTTTCATATTTACATAATATCTCTCTAAATTGATCTACACTGGATTATGCATCTTTAAAATTTTACATAACTATAAATAGTATTTCTTCAAGTTTGAAAAAATACCATTCACTCTCCAAACATTATTTTACTGTTTTTTCTCTCTCCTACCAATAAAATCAACTTTGTGAAATTTGTATTAAGATGATTTTGATATATGAAATTTGTATTAAGTTGATAATACAAAGTGTTCTTTAGTATATATCAATATTGATTGATAAAATAATTGATCATTTTGATATATGAAATTGGTAATATGAAATTCATCCCGCTATATATATAGTAAGTCAACATTAACAACCGTAGACAAAAAAGTTCGGTAAAAATCAAATTATGACATGTAGATAGTACTACGTAAATGTGAGGTGTAAATCAAAATCCTTCTAATAGAATTATTTCAAAATCAATGATCATGTTCATATTTGGCTTCAATTAAAAAGACAATATTGATCAGACTAGGCCGGATATATATGCATGGTTGATGAGGTTGAAAAACAGATAAGTCAAAAGTGGTCCAAAAAATATGAAGGTAGGGTATAACTAACCTCACTGCAATCTTTCTAGAGTCATGAACTGGAAGCTGAGTCAGTGAATCAATATAGGCCACGAAAAATGTCAAGAAGATATCGACCCCAAAGAATAGATCCACAATGCTGTCTGCGATCCATAGCAGTTTCTTGGGAGAGGATCTGAGAAATGCTACCTCAAATGGGTAAACCCATGCAGAGTACGCAACCAGAAGCACCATAAATGCCTGCCAACTCCTGCATACATACATGATACACACACCAACCCAGTCTATTCATCTTTATCATCATTTGTATTGTAAATTAATATTTGAGTAATGTTAAATACAATATTAAGACGTATGAGTTTCGTGTATATATATTCCCGGCCTTTTGAAAGGCAGTGAGAACCATCATTAAAAAGTGAGATCTTTTTACGTGAATCACAGATTTGTCTAACACTACACACGCATATGTAAATATAGACATAGGTACTTACGTAGAAAGTAACATTAATTTTATAACAATTTATATGAACTAAAATATGTGGTCATCATTAATTCATGGTGATGGCCGGTATGTGATGATCCTCAACACAACGCGTACGTCCAAACGAAAAATTAAAGGAAATAAAAAATAATATTCATAAAAAATATTATTGCTAATTCAGTTCCATGTACGTACGTACGCAAGTACCTGTATCTTGAATCCATCGGCGATATGATCCAGCCTTTTGATTCTATTTGATTTTGGGTGTAATGATCACTAGAAACACCGAGTGGCGGAATGATGAGATTCGAAAGGTAACGCAAACTGAGAGATGCTGACGCATCGCTTTCTTCATGCTCATGTACTGGGGTTTCTGGCTGCAGCTGCAGCTGGCCACTGTGCTGGTTTTTCCGGCTATCCTTCTTCATGTCAGAGGCTAAGTCATGATCAAGACTATTATTGTATGGACCAAGCTGTTCCTTATCCTTTCTTCCAAACATAGTACCAGAATTTTTTAAGACAAATATAATAACAGAAACACACACAAACGGAGCTAGAAGATCAGAAAGGGATCGGATGAGAGTCCCGGCCGGCCAGGAGTAATTATATTACTGAGTTTTGGAGAAACATGAGCTAGTTAGCTTGAAAGAGCAAGGGGGAAATTAAAGGTAGGCTAGGGTGGGCTTAAAGTTAAAAGAAGAGAGCTTTATGATCATGATAGATGCAGATTCCATCGCTTGGTGGATGTGAATAGATGGAAGTAGCTGTGGGGATTCTCTGAAGTAGTAGTACTAGCTAGTAGTAATAGCTGGAAGTGATGATCCTGGAAAGAGTTAATAAGAGTTGAACATGAGGATAAAAAAGGTGGACCATTTGGATCGGAAGACCTGCATTGTCTGAGGATCATCGAGTTGCGATAAGATGCCAAACAGAAAAGGGATGTGCAATTTTTTGGCATTGTTTGTGTAAAAGCACCATATGGACCATCTCATCTCTCTCTCTCTCTCTCTCTCTCTCTCTCTCTCTCTCTCTCTCTGTACGTACATAATACATAATAAATCCAACATTATTCATGTATATATGATTTTACATGAGTATGTATGGTGTCAAAGTGTGAAGTAGTACTTGATATTTATGACCCACTGCAATATCTGGCCGGTATGGCCAATTAATTGGCCATATCCTATTAAACGGTCTCATCCTCTAAATCATACGTGGAAATCTAATTATATATTAAGTATTTTCAAAATATGAAAATTGTATTATAAAACTTCATTTGATTAAAATTATTTATATTATAATAAGCATAAGTTTTTAATTATATGATATCTTTAGTATGAATGAAGTATCATGCACTTGTTTATGTTTCCACAATATTTAATAATGAAAAATTTCACTCATCATCCTTATATCATAAAGCAAGCATAATTTTTTTTTTAACCAAATATCTAGTATATGGAAAATGAGTACGTGTAACAATCCCTTTAGTTTAGTAAGAATAAAATAAAAAATAAAAATAAAAAATTAAATATAATATATGATGTATGAATGATGAATGCATGATTCTTTCATAATTAGTGGCCATCCATGTTTTAACCAAACTTATTGCCAAACTCGTTTTTAGGTGGGGGCCGCCTAGACATATATTTCGTATCCTAGTAGCATTGATCGAGTTAATTGACATCCTGTTTAATTGATTGGCATAATCCTTAAGACTCTAAAAAAGGAGGTCATGAGGCGTTTGAAACCCCCTCTATATATCTTTATATATATAAAGTGGCTATCTAACGGAATTTTATTGGTTTAACGGTTTTTGTTGTTTTACCGTTAAAACTAACGTCGTTAGTTACATGAATAAATTAAAGTGACTCTCTCTCTCTTCTTAAAAATTCTTATTTTTTTAATCTCTCTCCCAAATTACTTATGAATAAATTCATAATTATTAAAATTTATGCAGCCTATAACTCATGCATTAATGTTCATTTATTTAAGAGGTATATTAGATATTTATATAGATATATATATCTATATAAATTATATAAATATATATTCTATATTCTATTATATATATGATATTTTATATAAATTATAATTTATATTTGTGATTTAAAATTTCTATTCATTCCTTATATAAATAAAGAGAAATGTAAAATAATTAAGTTTAAATCTATTTACCAACTACATTTACAAATACAATTATTTCAATAATATATTATTTATTTATCAATTTAAATTCATTATGAAACATTAAAATCAAATAATAATATCTTATAAAAACCTTAGTATTTTATTTATTTATAAAAATTATATCACTTTTAAAAATAATCGCTTTATTAAACTAAGAAAACGTGCTCTACACGTTGCTTTACAGTTAACGATTTATCTCCTGCACTCAGTTTTGGTTCAAGGTTCTTTTTTTTTTAAATTCTAAATGCTTTAAAACTGATTTAAGTTTATCTTACTATTTGATGTTAGAAATTATATTTTTTTTTTCTAAAAGCATTACATTATTAATCAAAAATTTTTCCTTAATAAAAACAATATTAATTCTTAAAAATGATATTTTTATACATTGGGTGAACGTCCCTTGGACGTTGCCCAACTACTAGTATATATATATATATTTTAAAGTAAATTGATGACATACTAGGAAGGGCACAATGTGTACTGCAGTTGAAAAAAAAAATATTACTAAATGATAAATGAGAAGATAAATAAATAAAAAATTTAAATAGATTTAAAAGAGGTTATAAATTTACAAAAATTATATCAAATATAATAAAAAGTGAACAAAAAATATAGACTTTATATACAAATTACTGCTATATTTAAGCATATAATTACAATAGTGAAAAGTTTCATAAAAAGAGATTTGAACTTTTATGTTGTTGTTTCAGTTATAGGACTGATGGAGAGGATGCTTAACTTCTTCTGACGCAATTGTTCAAATTGATTAATTTCTACACCTAGATAGATGATCCATTCTTTCTCTAATTATTACATATCATTGATCTAAATTAATTAGTACATCTAAGAATAAAATGAATCTATTAAAAAAAGTCAATTTGTTGAGAAATAAATTACGGAAAACAAAAATATATGGTATTAACCATCTTTGTTAAATACATGTGTATTCATATCAATATAAAAGAAAAGATTTTCTTTTAATAACTGGGTTTTTTTTAACTGTTCTTAACAAATATTTAACAAAAATATGATACATATGTATTTTACCGATTGCTTATTGTTACAACCATCAAATATATTTAAAGACCTAAAATAATGACGATCATAACATATAATAACATTGTTATCAAACAAATAGAATAAGAATTTTTCATATGAGAAAAAAGAGAACGTACCAGAAAGTATAGGACAAATAAAAAAGCAACAAAAGTAGAGAAAATTAACAAAAAGCAGAATGAGAAAATGTGAAACAACAACAAAAGTAGCATATTTGTTACAAAGAATACATTAGAAAAAAGCAACACAATAATTGTATAGTGACATCTGTTAAATAATACTATATTAACATATTGAGAATAATAAGATATGTAACTATTAAATTGAATATTTACATAATCCAAAATTGAAGGAAATAAAATGCTGCATGAAATAACAGAACAAACCATATTACATTAGAAATTGTAAATCTACATGAAATAATGTTATTAATATCAAATTTGTTATTGAATGATTAAATTTATTCAATAATCAAAAAATATTTAGATTTGGAAATGATGTATCTAAAGAAATCATTAAATGAAAGTCATTAATAAAAGAGAAAAATAATATATAAATAACTCAAAATGAAAGCAACTAAAATGCTATAAAACAATACACTTTACTTTTTTAACATTTTATTTCTATCAAATTTTTATGAACAATTAGTATTTATTTTGAAACAAAGAAGAAGAGACTATAGTCCAATTAATAAACCCAAAATCATTTATAACATTGTTTATTTTTCACACCTAAAGGCCAAAAGAAATTAATATCTTTTTTAAAAAATGATACTTTTTTCATAAAGTGTCCCGATCTATATAGTCCAAAAAGAACCAAAACCCAACCCACTCATTCCCACATGTGACGCCATTTAAACAAAGCAATTAACCCTAATTTGTTTTTACTTTTTACCTTTAATTCTCTCTCATTCCCCTTCTTCACCTGCTATGTCGAGACAAATTTTCATTCGTCAACATCCTCTGTCTCTCTCTTTCTCCCCTTATTTCTCCCTCTTCTCTCTCTCTGAGAAGGTCACTCTCTCTCTCTTTTCTCGAATTGTTTGAAGGATTTTTTTTTTTTCACATTTACACATATATTTTAGATTGTGTTTGGATCTAGTATATATATATATATATATATATATATATATAAATGGCATATATGCCAAATCAGAAATGTTAGAATTACATATTAAATCATAGTCGTCTAGCTCATTTATATATCTCATAATTCTTTATTTGGTGTAATTAACATTACCCATTAACATCTTAAATTTATCAATTTAGACTGGTTTAATTAATATTACTTTATGAGCATTAACTTATAATCAACACAACGTGTTGGAAGAATATTCCTGACCTTATTTGGTTGTACAAGCACTATGTAGGAAGGTGAGCCGAAAAATGGAAATAGCTCATATATAATTAAGTTTAGTGTGTCTTAAACCACGGGTAATAAACTAATAAGGCAGGCAGGCATGAATGCATGCATTTAGGGGATATATAAAAACAGAAAAAATATATATATATCAAAACAGTTCATCCAAGTTGATATGTTGAGAAGGTCCACATTCCTCTTTTTTGGTCACGACCATGTGAAAAGGTATGCTTTTTGCCAAGAGCCGTGCTACTACAGGTTGTAGCACAAGACTCGTCCGGAGAAGAGCAAAAAGTTTTTTTTTTTTTTTTTAAATTTATTTTCCATTCATTTTTTTTATATTTTTAAATATTTTTTTAAATTCAGAATATCAATAAAAAATATTTTTTTAATCACTAAATTAAAAAAAAAATTATCAGAACCCAATCGGATCCAAATGTTGGTAGGCCTAGCATTTTTATCAGACCCAAATTATCTGCCCACGCCCATTGCGCAATATTGTGCGCATATCAATTTTGAGATCAATGAATTTTTTTTGTTTGTCATTCTTCAAAGTTGCTTAGCAGATGCTTGGTGTCTCTTATAATAGCCTACTTATCTAGTCAGTTGGTTGTTTGTTCTGGTTATTGCATGAACAACTTGCTTAGAGTCTCCTTGGATGTAAATGTTGCTCGCCCCTCTGTTATGTGCCTCTTCAATTACAAGGAGTGTCGCTGAAGCTTCTCCAATGTTGGGATTTGTGCTGTGTAGAAAGGTGGTGCTTAAAAAGACTAGATCTGCATTTTCAAATCTACAAGTGGCTATTGCTACACTACCATGGCTTCTGACTGCTATATCAAATATTAAAAGGTGGAAGCCTTCAGGGGGGAGAGATCTTAAGTACTCTTCTAGATGGTTTTTTCCTTGCCATGCTTTGTGGTGTGTCATTGAAAGCATTAAAGACTTTGAGTACAAATTGTTCAATGGTTGGGATGGTTGAATGATGAATAACTTGATTTCTTATGAACCAAAGAATCTCCATGGCAAGGGTGGCAAAGAGTTGGAAAGAATGTGCCTCCTCTTCCGACATGTTCAATTCAGTGACGGGATTGAGGATGATTTTGATCGAAGTTGAGATATGTTGAGTTGCAAACTGATCAATATTTATGGGCCACTGTGGTTGCCTTCAAAGGATCCTTGAGAATGAGCAATTTAAAAACAAATGGTTAAGGCTTTCCTCTTCAGTTTTACATAACAGGCAAAGTATTTGATCATCTCCAAGAGGAATGACTCTTTTTAAAAGAGATCTGGTAGGCAGAATGTTATGATGAATTTTCTAAAGGAGGAGCTTCAGCCTGTCTTGCATTTTCAGTGTCCAAGCTTCTTCCAATTCTCATTTGAGTGTTGAGTGGAGCTATTTTGTTGGTTCTTTATCATTACGACATAGGCTAATTTGACAGAAAATTTTCCAATTGAGTTATGTATCCATTTGATTTTGTCATCCTTTGTTGTGTAGTTATAGTTAGAAAAAGAGATTTTTTGGATCTCATTGACAATATCATTGGAGAAAAGAGCCCGTAGGAGTATGGTGTTCCATCTTCTAGGCTCCTCAAGGGTTAATTCCACAACTTTTAGATTGGGCTCTTTGGTATAATTGTTCGGGTTTTATTGGGGTATGTGATTTTGTAATATGGGAATCCAAGAATCAAGCCAGGCCTAACATTGGTACTATTATTGATTTGGAAACAATAGCTTGACTTAATGAACTATCTTTGTTTTAGGAGGCAGTTCCAAAACCAAGAGTCAATTGGTTTAGGATTTACTTCAAGAAATGAAGTATTCCTTAGATATTTGTTTACAAGCATATTTTTATAAAGACTGTTGGTGTTGTTTATGATGTGCCAAGCATACTTAGAGATGAGGACTTTATTGAAGAGTGTGTTGTTTTTGAGACCGAGTCCTCTGAAAGATTTCGATTGACAGATGGATTTCCAACATTTAGGCGTGAAGGCTTTGGTATTCTGATCATCATTACCCCACCAAAATCTACGGAAAGAAGCATCCATTTTGTTGGTTATAGACTTTGGTACCCACATGGTAGACATTAGGTAGGAAGGAATTATGTTGGCTACTGTTCTGATTAATGTAGTTCTACCAGCTTGAGAAATGATTTTTGATTTTTAACCTTGCAGTCTGTTTTGAATCTTTTCAAGAATATCTTTAAACAGATTGTCCTTAGAAGCTTTAATGAAAATGGGTAGACCAAGGTAAGTAAGTTTTGGTGGCGAATTTTAAAGTGGAGAATCTCTCTTATTTTCCTTTTATTTCTTATGCGAGTGTTGTTGCTGAAATGGATGGAGGATTTCCCAAAGTTGATTTTTTGACCAAACCAAGAGGAGTAGGTATCAAGGCAATTTGCAAAAGTTCTAGCAGTTTGGGTGGTTGCCGATCTAAAAAGGATGAGGTCATTTGCGAACAGGAGGTGTGAGAGTGATAGGGCCCATCTGGAGATTCTAATCCCTTCCAAATTTTTGCCAATTTCCTCTCTAAGAGTCAATCTTGAGAGTACCTCACTACCAAGAATGAATAAGAAATGGGATAGTGGATCTCCTTGTCTAAAACCTCTATAGGGATGGAAATGACCAGTAGGTGAGCCATTTATGATGATGGAGTATGATACCATACAAATACTTTGACCCAGTTGATCCATTTATGGTTAAAATCAAAAAATTTAAAAATGGAGAAAAGGAAGGGCCAATCCATAAAGTCAAATACATTCTCCATATTGATTTTAATGGCAATGTTTCCTTTCTTACCTCTCTTCTTTTTTCAGATAGTGAAAAAATTCTTGTGCCATAATTGTGTTTTCATATATGAGTCTGTCTGGCACAAAGGCTGTTTGGTATGGGGAGATTATGTTGGCCAGTAGAGTCTTGAATCTGTTCGTCAAGATTTTTGCAATAATTTTGTAGCAAACATTTGATTGACTTATGGGACGGTAGTAATGGACAGCATTCAAATTTTCAATCTTGGGAATGAGGAAAATATTAGTGTGGTTAATTTCTTTAAGGATTTTCCCATGAATGAAGAAACTTTTAATGGCAACTTGCAAATCTTCCTTGATTAGGTTCCAGTAATGCCTATAGAAGAGACCAGTGAATCCATCTGGGCAAGGGGCTTTTGTGGAAGGAATTTTTTTGATTGTGTTTAAGATTTCCTCATCAAAAGGGATTTTGCAAATGAATTCATTATCGAAGTACTCCGTAATCTTGTTTGGGAATGAAAATTAATTTCCTCATAAATATTAGGATTATAAGTTCTATAGATCCTTTAAAAGCGTTCCTGAAATTTTGTTTTGATAACTGAGGGATCAGAAGTCCATTGCCTATCTTCCAATTTTAGATTTTCAATGTTGTTCCTTCTACGCTTTATGGTAGTGGAGGTGTGAAAAAACTTAGTATTGAGGTCCGTGATTGTTAGCCAAGTATTTCTCTTCTGAGCTGCTCATTGAGATTTTCTCTGATATCCACTTCCAATATGGTTGAATTTTGTGTTGGTTCTAATTGTTGAAGTTCAATGAAGGTGTTGTTGAGGAGTCTTATTTTTGTTTGAATGAGACCAAAGCAATTGATATTCCAGAGTTTTAAGGCTTGTTTAGTGGCTTTTAGTTTTCTTGTGAGGATGTAAGCAGGGGTTCCAACAAAGTATGTGTGCGAGGCTTTCTTAACAACCTCAAAGCTAGTATGATCTCTTATCCAAAATTCCTCAAATTAATTTTTTTTTTTCCATTTTGACTTCTTGTGGTTTCCAATAAAAATTGGAGAGTGATCAGAGGATGCCCTGGGAAGGGTTTTTGTAGAAGCATTAGGGAACAGAGTCTTTTAGTTGAGATTTGCTATTCCACGATCAAGTCTTTCTCTATTGCTGTTATGGCCATGTCTATATTAATCCAAGTGTGGTGTGGGCCAGATTGTCCTCAGTCTATCATTCCAAAAGTGTCCACATATTTTTTCAAATCATTCGGGAAGAGGTAGAAGTAAAAGGTTTACCACCAATTTTTTTTTTTTATTATTGCTTAAGAATGGTGTTAAAATCACCTATTGAAATCAAAGTGCCAAAGTAGTTTGCAATGAGTGAATTAAGGAGACTCCAGAATTGTACCTTGTGTTTTTTTTGTGCTGGATAATAATCTAGATTAAAAAGGCAAGGAATATGAGCTAGATCAAAGTAGACTAACATGGCTATTACATTAATAAAAATATAAACAGTTTCAACATCAAGTCTAGGATGCCATATAAACAAAAGACCTCCCCATTTTCCAGATGGGGAATTATAAACAAAGTGGGAGAACCCTAACATATTCACAATATTAGTAGTATTTATAGATTACAAAAGAGTTTCTGAAAGAAAAGTAGCATCAAGATTGTGATCTTGATATTGGCCTTGAGATTTCTGATTGCGGGGAATCGATTGATACCCTAGCAATTTTATGTCAGTATCCTCATGAATTCTCTAGCGGCAGTTTTGACCCTACCACTGTGGTCATTGGATTCAAAGGGAATAGATCCATAACTTGAGAGTTGGATAAGTTACCATGCTATTCTTCCTTATTCAGATTGTAAGGTGTGAATCTGTGCTTCTTTGTACTACACCTTGTAACTCGTCCTTTCCTGCTTGTGTTGTTTTTTACCCTGCCAATGTGATCATTGGATTCAAAGGAAATAGATCTATAACTTGAAAGTTGGAGAAGTTACCATGCTGCTCTTCCTTGTCCAGATTGTAAGGTGTGAACCTGTGCTTCTTTGTGCTACGCCTTATAACTCGTCTTTTCTTGCTTGTGTTGTTGTGGGTCTCTCCATGTGAGGGAAATTTATGACAATGGCATACTTGTGCTGTTGTGGGTCCCTCCATGTGAGGGAAATTTATGACAATGGCATACTTGTAATTTTGCTTGCCTTACATATATGTATAAATGGGAGTGGCAGCTGAAAAGAGGTGTACTTGGCCCAAAAAAAAAAGTGAGAAGAGGAAAAGACGGGAGAAAAAAAAAAGAGAGAGAGAAACCGTACATGCATGTACGGAGATTGTTTTTCTTCATACTTTCACCAGACATTTTGAGAGATCATCCGTAGTTTGATTTTAATGAAATTTCAGTATGTTGCTCGTGATATTGACAGCTTTATTTTGACTAGTTCTGATTGCTGAGATTCATCTTCATTTGTCCTCTACATATACTTACTTGGTGAAGTCTTTCTTGTCACTCTTGTGGTTTTTCATCTGTATGATGATGATTTTGTGTCGAACCAAGAATATAGATACTCTTGATGTATTAGTTACCTTTAGATATTGTTCTAGAGAAGATAATTTGTAACTTCATTATCATTGATAGTAGAAGTTTAACTGGACTAGGTCCAATAGTTTTTTCCTTCGCATTGGAGGGTTTTCCACGTAAAAAATTTTGTGTCTTGCTTGTGAGTTTATATTTACTAGATTATTAATTTAATTTACACATTGAAATGGTAGAAAAATATTCCACTATGATTTTTGGTGTTCACCCTAACAAAGTGGTATCAGAGACAGGTTCATTATTTTGTTAATTATCAGTGAATTAAATATGGAGGATTCATCTAGTAGTATGATCAAACTTACTTCTTCCAATTACCCAATTTGAAAGATAAGGGTGGAGGATGTTTTGTATTGCAAAGAGTTATTTGAGCCTATTGATTTGGCCAGTGTTAAACAAGAAAAGAAAACTGATGATGAGTGGAAGAAATTAAACAGGAAAGTTGTAGGTCATATCGGACAATGGGTTGACTAAAGTGTCTTCCATCATGTAATCAAAAGAAGTAGACGCTTACAGTCTTTAGATAAAATTAGAAAGTCTTGATGAGCGAAAGACTGCACAAAACAAAGTTTTTTTTATGATAAGAAGGCTTGTGAATGTAAAATACAGGGATGGACAAAGTGTTGCAGAGCATCTTAATAATTTTCAAGAATAATGGAATGAGTTTTCTAACATGAAACTTTTTTTGGATGATGAAGTTCAGGTTTTACTTTTGTTAAGTTCTTTGCCAAATAGTTGGAAAACTTTGGTTGTGTCCCTCAGTAATTCTGCGCGCAGTGGTGTAATGACTATGAGTATGACGAAATATAGCATGTTCAATGTAAAAGCAAGAAGAAAATAGCATGGCATTCATTCTCATTCAGAGGCACTTGATACAGAAAAGTGAGGGTGAAGTAAAGAAAACTTCGTGGTGATAACAATGGTGACAAGGCAAAAGGAAGGTCTGCTTCAAGAAGATGAATAAAATATTTTCACTGTGGTAAGTTTGGGCATATGAAGAAAGAGTGCAGAAAGTTTAAAAAGGAACAGCTGAAAGAAAAAAATGAAGAGCTGAAAGAAAAAAAAAAAAAGACTGCAGCAGTTGCATTTGATACTGATGTGTTCATTGTTTGTAATGATGCTCATGTTAATATTGCTTGTTAGGATTCTACTTGGGTAATTGATACAGCAGCTTCCTTTCATATTACCCTGCGTAGAGATTTCTTCTCTTCCTATACTAGTGGTGACTTTGGTTGGGTTAGGATGAGAAATGAAGTAAAGTGTCAAATTGTGGGCATCGGAGATGTGCAATTGGAAACTTACATTGGGTGCAAATTGCTTATCAAAGATGTCAAGCATGTTCCTCATATGCGTTTTAATTTGATCTCAATTAGAAAATTGGATGATGAAGGCTACCATAATCAACTTGGAGATGGAAAGTGGAAACTTAGTAAAAGCTATCTTGTTCTAGCAAGAGGAAGGAAGGTTAACATTCTCTACAAGACAGATGCAAGATTCATCAAGGGCGATGTTATTGCTGCTGAGAATGAAATCTCTATTATTGAGTTATGGCATTAGAGGCTTGGCCATATTAGTGAGAAAGGACTTAAGATTCTTGCAAAAAAACAAGTCCAACCCAATATCAAAGGTACGCAACTAATGCCATGTACTTATTGTCTTATGGGAAAACAATGAAGAATTTCTTTTAAGATATTTTCTCCTTCTAGAAGCATTGACATTTTTTATTTGTTTCATATTGATGGTTGCATTATAAATGCTAAAAGTTTTGGTGGTGCATTTTATTATGTCACTTTTATTGATGATCATTCTAGAAAAGTATGGGCTTTTCCATTGAAAACTAAAGATCAAGTTCTAGATGTGTTCAAGACACTACATATGAAAATTGAAAGAGAAACCGGAAGAAATTTAAAATGTGTTCGGGCAGATAATGGAAGTAAGTACAAAGGACCATTTGAAGAATATTGTAGAAGTCACAGCATAAGGCTTGATAAAATGGTTCCTAAGACTACAGCAAAATGGTGTAGTAGAGAGAATGAACAGAACAATTTTTAAAAGAATCAGGTGTATGCTTTCTCATGCAAAATTGTCTAATTCTTTTTTAGGTGAGGCAATGAGAACAGTAGTTGACTTGATCAATCTTTTTCCTTCAATTCCTTTGGATGGTGACATTCTTGAAAAAATTTAGTCAGAAAAAAATATTTCTTTTGAGCATTTGAGGGTGTTCAGCTACAGAGCTTTTGTTCATATTCTTAAAGATGGGACGTCTAAACTTGATAGCAAATCCAAGCAGTGTATCTTCCTGGGTTATGCACATGAGGAATTTGGTTACAGATTGTGGATCCAGTTAAGAAGAAAATTCAGAGAAGCATAAATGTTGTTTTCTTTGAAGATCAAACCATTGAAGATGTGAATCAAAAGAAGCGTGAATTTCTAAATGAAGAACTTGTTGATATGGATTGAGTTTTTCCTTCTTCTATGATACATAATGAGCATGGAGAAGATGCATTAGAAGAACCGGTTGATACTATTGAAAGAGACAAACCTGAAATTGATGACATGGGATTAGATCAACAAGTAGAGGGATCTCCTTCAGAACCACCCGTAGAAAATAAGTTAAGAAGATTTACTAGAAAGCATAAGCCTTCCATTGAATTTTTTGCTGCTGGGTATGTTTTACTTTTTGATGGGGGAGAGCCAGAATGTTATCAAGAGGCCATGCAACATAATCAGAAAGATGAGTGGTTAAGAGCTATGCAAGAAGAGATGAAATCCTTACATGAAAAACATACCTATAAACTGGTAGAACTACCAAAGGGTAAAAGAGGATTGAAGAATAAATGGATTTTCAGATTGAAGACTAAGCCAAACAGATCACAACTAATGTACAAGGTCCACTTGGTTGTGAAGTGATTTAGTCAGAGGAAAGGCATTGATTTTGAATAAATTTTTTCACCCGTGGTAAAAATGTCTTCTATCAGAGTTGTTTTGGGCTTGGCTGCTAGTATGAACTTAGAAATTAAACAGCTTGATGTGAAGACTACTTTCCTCCATTGTAATTTAGTGGAGGAAGTATACATGGAGCAACCAAAGGGGTTCGCAACAAAGGGTAAAGATCATCTTGTGTGTCGACTGGAAAATATTTTATATGGACTCAAGCAGGCACCTCAACAATGGTACAAGAAGTTTGACTCTTTTATGAGTGAGCACAAGTATGATAAAACTTCTTCTGATCAATGTGTATTTGTTAAAAAAATTTCTGAAGATGATTTTATTATTCTCTTGTTATATGTTGATGACATGTTGATTGTTGATCTTGATTATGGAAAAATTAATAAATTGAAAAGAGAATTGAGTAAGTCTTTTGTTATGAAAGACTTCAGCCCTACAAGACAGATCCTTGGTATAAAGATCTCTCGTGACATAAATAATAGCAAGTTGTGGCAATCTCAAGAGAGTTATATCGAGAAGGCATTAAACAAGTTCAACATGGGTAAGGCAGAACCAGTGTGTTCTCCACTTGTAGGTCACTTGAAGCTAAGTTCAAAGCAGAATAATACAAGTGAGAAAGATAAAGAAGAAATGCAGAATGTGCCTTATGCATCAGTTGTGGGCACAAGACCTGATATCGCTCATGCTGTTGGAGTTGTCAGTCGATTTCTCTCTAATCCTGGCAAAGAACATTGGGTAGTTGTGAAATAAATTCTTAGGTAACTCAAAGGTACTTCCAATGTGTGTTTGTGCTTTGGAAATGGTAAGCATATGCTTGATGGATTTACAGATATAGATATGCCTAGAGATATTGATTCCAGAAAGTCCGCTTCTAGATATATGATTAGTTATTTAGGAGGAGCTGTGTCATGAAAATCTAAACCGCAAAAATGTGTTACTCTATCTATCACAGAGGCTGAGTATATTGTCATAACTGAAGCTAGTAAAGAGTTGCTTTGGATGAAGAAATTTTTAGAAGAATTGGATCAGAAACAAGAGAAGTATATTATCTACTGTGATAGTCAAAGTGCTATCTATCTTAGCAAGAACTCAACCTTTCATTCAAGATCCAAGCATATTGATGTGAGGTATCACTGGATTCATAATGTATTGGAGATGAAATTGTTACAAATTGAAAAAATCCATACTGATGAAAATGAATCAAATATGATGACAAAACTATTGCCTATGCAAAAACTCGAAGTATATAGAGCAAAAACAGGTTTGGTGGAACCTCTCACATAGTCAGTAGGGGGAGATTTGTTGTTGTGGGTCCCTCCATGTGAGGGAAATATATGATAATGGCATACTTGTAATTTTGCTTACCTTACATATATGTATAAATGGGAGTGGTGGCTAAAAAGATGTGTACTTGGTAGAAAAGAAAAAGTGAGAAGAGGAAAAGATGAGAGAAAAAAAGAGAAACCGTACATGCCTGTACAAAAATGGTTTTTCTTCATACTTTCATCAGACAGTTTGAGGGATTATCTGTGGTCTAATTTTGATGAAATTTCAGTATGTTGCTCGTCATGTCGACATATTCATTTTGACTAGTTCTGATCACTGAGATTCATCTTCATCTTTCCTCTACAAATACTTACTTGGTGAAGTCTTTATTGTCACTCTTGTAGTTTTTCATTTGTATGGTGATGATTTTATGTTGAACTAAGAATATAGATATTTTTGATGTATTGCTAGCCTCTAGATATTGTTCTAGAGAAGACAATCTTTAATCTTATTATCGTTGATAGTGGAAATTTAACTAGACTAGGTCCCGTAGTTTTTCCCTTTGCATTGGAGGTTTTTCCACATAAAAATTCTTGTATCTTGCTTGTGAGTTTATATTTATTAGATTATTAATTTTATTTACGCATCGAAATGGTAGAAAAATATTCTACTGTGATTTTTTGTGTTCACCCTAACAGCTTGCTGGTATGTCCTGAGAGGTAGTGAAGGCTTCTGCAAAATTTTCGCCTAATTTTTGCTCTGCTACCTGGGAAGACAATGGGATGTTGCTTGTTGTTTCCTCTTCATCAATTAGGGCCACTGGGATGGTGGAACTTAAGCTACATCGCTTGGACGTCTGAGGGTGGACTCTGTTTCCTGATGAGATATTCTCTCTCTTTCTTTGGGTTTGTGTTTCACTCAAATGTTGGTTTGGTGTGGTGTTGAGTTCCGTAACGTGGTGCTGGAGTATTGGATTATTTATGGTTGGGCTAGCAATATTTGTTTTGGATGAATTGATTGCCGTTTGTGTGAGGTTTGGTGCTATTATGTTGGAGTATGGCCTGTTTTCGATTGTGCATGGGTTGATGTTGTGAGGCTGAAACAGAATTGGTTGGGTTGGTTTGAATGGGCTAATTGCCGATTGGAATGGGCTAAAGGTTTGGGGCTGGAAAGGAATATTATTCGATTGTTGTGGGCTGAATGTTATGCATGCACGGTCCGATGGGCTTACTAAACGAGAGACTTTTTGGTTTTGGCCCAAGTTAACGTAGGGGTTATGGACTATTTTGAATTGGGATATTAATTGCTAGAAGACTGACGGCTCTGGAGGTATTGTTATATTGGAAAAATCGAGTTACAAGCACAATTATACACTAATATGTGCATCAATTTAATGTGATTGATCAAAAAGTAGATTTTATTGAAAACAGTATTAATTTAAATTTTGAATATGAAAGAATCAGTATTGATATGCAGATTAGTACGTATACATAACAAAACTCTATTATGTTTCCTTAAGTGCTATGTTTTGGTTCAGAGTTTCAGAGGGGTGAATTAAAGGCATGCACGTGGGCTGCATTTTTTGCTGTGATTCAACAGTGCAAGGGTAAGTTGTGGGGGTTTCTAGTGAGGCCATGTAGCTTAATGGTCTTTTTGTTCTTTCTAGGAGAGACTTGAAGAGGTGACTATCCATGTAGGAGACATGTTGATTAGATGGGGCAAAGGACTGAGATTGTACCTCTTTTGTGCAACTATCATTTAAGCCTTTGGAATGTTTTGTCTGTTGGTCCGATGAGTGCCACATGTAAGGGTTGTTTTGCATGGAGTTTTTGCATCGATGCATGGTTGAATCCCAGGTAGAAGAACAATACCGAATTTTGAAAATGCACTACTACCACCTTTGAAAAGTGTTGGTATTTTTTAATAAATAATATTTATTAGTAACATTTTTGTTTAAGAGATTATTACCGTTGCTTCCTTAATTCAGCTTTTATTTCTCTTCTTTTGAGAGAGAGAGAGAGAGAGAGAGAGAGAGAGAGATAAATGTGTGAATATCTTTTGAGAGAGAAAAGAGAGAGAGAGAGAGAGAGAGAGAGAGAGAGAGAGAGAGAGAGAGATTAGTTAAATATGTAAATATTTTGGAGAGATTTTCCAGATAGTAAAAATGTATTCTTTGGGTGGAGTTTTGAGTTCAACCACTTGTGCAGAGTTGATTTTGGTTATATGGTGATCAGTTGGGTTGTTGTATCCTGGAGGAGTCAAGTCAAGAAAAGTTCTGCTACACCGGTTAATTTGAGATTTTGCAGACTGCAGAGGGCTTGAATGTCCTTAAAGAAAGCGAGACTTCTGTGCCTCAGTCCAAACTAACTTCGTTTCAATTTTAACTTTATTGTGATTTTCATTACATTATTGTGTAATTTCACCAACAAAAAACATGCCTTGTTGAACCTTGGTAATTTGCCCACTAGATTCTCCTTTCTTTTCTGGTATTATTTTACCTTTTCCTTTATACAGAGGCTGACTCTGGAATTTCTTGAGGACCGGATTGTTTTTGACTGAGATGTTGATGTTATTCCTTGGTTCATTTATTTGGATAGGGGGCAGCAAAGGTAGTCTCTTGGCATTTGAAAGCTTGGGAAAGGATGAGTTTACCATATTTTCTTCCACTTTGTTGGTTCTTTTTTGCTCTTGTCCTTTTGCACGCATGCTTTGACCATATTGAGGTTCAACATCACTTTTATGTACATGAGGGCAAGACAGTTGCACATGGCCAAGTCTCCCACATATGTAGCAAAACTTCGAAAGTCTCTCATATTTGAATGTGATTCTTGTAAGTTGTCTATTGACTCGGGGAAGAATGAATCCATCTGGTAGAGGCTTTGAAGTGTATACTTCATCCCTTATCCTTAGAAATCTTTTAACAGAAACTGCAATGTGATCAAATTCAAGCAGATTTCCCATTACTCTATCGATCTCTTCTACATTTTCTTGGGTCATCAATTCCAGAGGAAGCCCATGTGTTTGTATCCAAAACGTCGAATGCCTTATATCCACTTCTTGTAAATTCTAACCTGGAAGCCACTCTTTTATAATCATGTGGTAGCCTTTGAAGTTCCAAGGCCCTTTGATTGAAAATTTTGTTTTTTCTTGTGTAGTGGGGAATGTGAACATGAACGTGTTTTGGTCCAAGTCCTCTATACTAAGTTCTGTGATGAAGTTTCATATGGCTTTTATGGCAGTTTGGAAAGTGTATTTGTTTAATGGCTTTGTCGATACAAGCTTTCCAACAAGAGTGATTTGTGATTGTTGCTGCTACTTCCAATGCTGGCTCAAGGTCATCCCAAGTTAAAGCTTCAGTTTGGAAGATGAGATGGTCAATGTCAGGTTGGGTTTTCCTTTCATGGTTGAAAGGTTGGTTTTTTTTTTTTTTTTTTTTTTGGGGGGGGGTGCTTGATAGCGAAAGTCACTGATGGAGTTATTTTGGTGGGGGTATGGTTGCATTGTTTTCTTAAAGGAGATGAAAAAAATCGAGTTGTAAGCAATTTGTTGCATCAATACTCGCACTCATCTAATGTGATTGGTCTGAAAGTCAAACTTTAATAAAAATGATGCAAATTTAAATTTTAAATATGAATACAACAGCATTAGTATACGGATTCGCTTGTATGTAACAAAACTCGAATTGGTACACGAATTCCCTTTTGACCTAAAGAATGCTGGTTAGGTCAAAAGAGTTTGGTAGGGAAGACTACTAAGAGAGGAAGGAAGAACTCATCTTGGAAGAGAGTCGGTAATAGATAAATGATATTTATAGTAATAAGATATTAATCTTTGTGCATTTTTTTTAAAAATAGATAAATTTCAAATCTATATGAATAATTAATTTATTTTAATAATAGATAGAGATCCTACTTCTTTTTGAAAGTGAATGCACATAATTTACACACCCTAAGGGCTAAGACTATCTAAAATGGCTTTACCTAATATGTATTTTCCTCGTACAAGGAAGAAATGGTTATCATCAATATGAGAGAAGGATAAATGTGATTGTGTGAATTTTATTGTACAACCAATTGCACTGGATTGCTTCATTAATACCAGATTATTTGCCATGCTGGCTGCTTAATTTCCTCCCATGCCAACTTGTGGGAGGCGAAAAAGAAGAGAAAACAAAGATGGGAAATGCAAAACTGGCCACGAAGAATCAAAACCATCTGAATTCAGATGAAACACACTCGAATTAATTCTACTTAGCAACCATGTTTGCCTGAAACATACGACGATAAATGCCTCTTTTATGTCTAAATGAAACATTTTTTTTTTCCTTTTGGCCTAAATGTCTCCAGGAAAACTACCTGAAGAAAGTTTCTTTCAAGGCTTTTAGAGCACCTCGTTTATAATAAACTCAAGGATGGATTATGGCATTAAAACTATTTGTACAAAATTCATGACTTGTAGTTCATTTTCTGATCTATTGGTTTCTAAAAAGTGACCAAAGAAATAAGCTAAAGAATCAGCCAAAGGGAACACATCTTCCTTTAGCATATAAGTTACTGGTGAAAAGAACCACTATCACGATGTCAAGTAAACGGGTGGTCAAACTGTATAACTTTTTGTTCTTGTTCCTCGGCTGCAGAAGTCATGGGAGGAAGAAGTAAAATCAGGACGTCAGGATGAAGGTCTCTCAAGCATCCTAGCATACTCGACATCTTCACCTCAGATACTCATATCTCTGCAAAAGCTTCTATGAACTTTGAACTGAAATGGTGTGTATGTTACTCACAACTCGGACTTTGATTCTAGGTCTTCCTCCGATGACTTGTCCCTTGTTGAACTCTGTGATTCGTTAGAAGATGGCTCACTCTGTGATTCATTAGAAGATGGCTCTTGGAGATCCACTTCATCACCTAAGATTTTTGCAGTGAAATGTCTTGCCTCAAAGTCGAGATCTGGCCACTCAGAAACTATTCTTCTAGCACCCTGTAAAAATCACAAATGGTAGTAAAGGCTAGAAGGGAAAGTGAAAACAAAAGATAAACAGTAGGAACAAACATTTACCTGAAGCTTGGGTTCCTTTGTCATGGGATTGTTGCATAGATCGATGGTTTTTGCTTTGGATTTTGTGGCATTACCACACCATGACTCACACCACAACCATTCTTGCGGTAGCGAAAAAATGTGTACTGTATGCTGAGCATAGTTTGGAAGATCCTAAAATACAATTAAAGGATTCATTGACCAAATATTAAATATGTAATAATGTAATACCATCCAAAGTTCAATTAATAATTTGTATAGCCGCCCCATTTGTTATCACTACTTTTAAGGACAGTTTTTGCTTCCCACTCAAAACAAGTGGTCTATAGTAGGGCACATATAATTGGGCACCATGTTCGAAAACTATAATAAGTAATGTTAGATACAGTCTTAAAGTATGCAAACCCCCACACTCACTTTGAAAAATAGTGGGACCCATCGTTAAAAAGTGAATTTTTATTTTTTATTTTTATGTTGGTCCCAGACTTGCACACACTAAGACCGTACAAATCATTTTCTAACTATAAATAATACCAACCACATTTCAAACTCATAAGTAGAAGATTTAGGAGTGCTCTCTAAACTCCACATAGAAAAGGCCTGATCGTGAGAATTGGAACTTCCTAATTATTTGTTGAGAAGATGTGGCTTTGCGGGGAAATAATATAATTGCATAGCCCATTTTATTTCCTCAGAAGCATCTTTTCAGTCTTGGTGAATGGTACTTCCATGGGGTTCTTCAAACACCTCTTATTCCCCCATGCTATTCATTATAGTTATGGAGGTTTTGAGTACAATGATCTCTACAACAATGAAGGGGGGTTTCTGGATTTTGTATGGGACTCATAAATGGTGATAGGCTTAGTATTCCTCATATTTTGTTTGCAGATGAAACTTTCATATTTTGAGAGACAAACCCCGATCATCTTCACTATTTTTTTTTTTTTTTTATAAGTAAAACTTTGTTGATCCCAATCATCTTCACTAATTGAGCTCCCTATTCCTATGCTTTGAAGCAATATGTGGTCTGAAGATTAGTTTGGATAAGGTGGAATTACTCCCAGTTGTGTAATAAAGAACGTAGACATTTTAAACCCACTAAGCATCTTCACTACTTAATCTCTTGGATACTACCCGTATACTGGTGTACCAGTTCTGTTTTTAATAAAAATTTACCTCATAAAAGACTGTATTCTATAATTGGTTAATATTTCTAAAGGCTTATTTTGTTGCAAGTTCACGATCTTTCTTCTATTTTGCTTAAATATATATTAATCATTCCTAGCTACAAAATGTAGTTGATTACACTTGAGAACTTAATAAAATGCCGTTAGTTAGACTTAAGCTGAAGACTCCAAAGGTATTGAAACAAAATGCAACCTTATCATTTTTATAATAGGTGAGGAATAAGGCACATAAAATGAACTCAGATGAAAAGAAAACATTAACACTTGAGCTTAAACCACTTGCCTGATCCAGATTGGATAGACTGTTTGGGTCCTTGCTAAGATTTTCATAGAAAACTCTTAGATTATCTCCAGCTGCAGTCTCTCGAAATTTCTTCAGATCAACAACGTATAAAGCACTGGACAAAGTTACATTTCAAGCTCAAACTACTATTCTTACAAGAGTGATGCTACAAAGTGTCACAAACAGTGTTTTTTTTTTTCATTTTTTTATGCAGTTTTTTAATCATTATAAACATTATAAAAAAATCACAACATCATTTAAAAACACTTCCTTAATCACTAAGTAAAAAAAAAAAAGTGATTCGGGACAGTCATTCGGGACATATAGTGTTTTCCTTCTTACAAAGGATCCATCAATTTAGTACCACAATGAATATAAGCAGTTACCTACCTGATATGGTATGGTCTTCCTCGTAAATGATCTTTCCAGAAACCCTAATCCACAGAAAATAAAGGGAGAAAAATAAGATAGACTATTATGTGTGCATGACGGAACATTTAAAACAATAAGATTTGAATTTTTTTTTTTTTTTTTAAATTTACTTGTCTCCAGAATCGATATCCATCCATATCCTTGTTGTTGTCACAAAAAGGAGTATATGCAAGAGGTCTTCCTTTTATATCCATGTCATAGAGTTCTCCCATGTCTGCTCTGACAATCTGATCCGCATCAACAAAGATCACCTGCAGATAATGGTAGATATTTAAGCATATCATATGCATGAAAAGAGACAAGATATAGAAGAAACAGTAAAAATTATCCAAAGAAATGCTAAACACCTTTTCCAACGAAATGGGAAATATAACATCAAGGAATAAGATTTTATAGGCCCAAATAATTCGCTGCTTCTCTTTCTGCTTATGCAACCATGTGGGCCATTTGTAGGTGATTAGCTCATAATCAAAACCATACTCTTGTGCCATATGCGGAATCACGCCCTACATAGCAAGGACCCAGACAGAGCTTACATACTGAGAAAAATTTTCAATTTCTTTTGTTAAGATTAAATAAAACAAAGCTTTGAAAAAATAGATCATAGACATGCACAACCTTAAACTGAGGAGAGAGATAGTTCTTTATGAACCAGAATTTAACTGGGCGGCGTGTGTTCTTTAGGACACTCAGAATCATTATTTTCAGAAAACGCTCATACCTGCCAAAAAATAGGATGAGAAAGTTACCCTAAAGAAAATGCATTGTTCGTGTGGAGAGAGAGAGAGAGAGAGAGAGAGAGAGAGAGAGTCACTTGGTCAAACCATGAAAATTAGTATATAAATGAAGTATAATTTTCTTTCTGGTAAGTAAATGAAGGATGAATTCCAACATGCAGCTTTGTGTGGGATAAATTGGTCGCTGTCATTTCTTCAGCTAAGTAATAAAAAATTTTATTAATAAGCATATTCCAGGTACACTGAAGGTATACATGTGAATATACCTACTTAGGCACATGGTCTGAAAATTATCACAACCCAAAACGTCTAAAGGCATTCACTATAAGTGTGAGCAGAGATATTGAGTCCTCAAACATGGACATACCAATATTGATTAGAATACTGAGCCACTCTAGTGCCACCTGAGAATGCATTTGGTCAACCTGAATCTCTTAAATGAAATTTAGCTGAATGCATTATTTTAAATAGTGGCATTTGGAATGGTGTTGGAAGAAGTTGAAGGTGAAAAAAAGAAGTCGCGTCCAGTTATGACACAAAAACTGATTTCTCAGTGCGTGCGTGCTTGTGTGTGTTGTGCACGAAAATCGAGAAGTTGAATAAGAAGAGTGAGAAACAAGAATGAGAACAAAGGTTCCAAAAAACTGTGTTTCTTACTTCTTTGTAGCAATTAAAAAAATTGATTTAAAAAATACACCACAAAATAGAGATTTCAAAACAAGCCAAATAGTGTTAAACATAATTATTATTATTATTTTTTTTTTTATGAATAAGAAAAATTTATTGAGACAAGTAGCAAGGCAAAGCCAAGTATACAGGAAGCATACAAAAACTGAACCGAGTTACAAGTCAGGAACTAGAAAAGGAGACAAGATAATCATGGTCACTGGTTCCATTAAACACAATAGCCGAAGCCCAACAAAATAAGGTATTAAACAAAAAAATCCAAGTTCATCCACCGAGCATTCCTCATCTTCAAAGTATCGACCATTCCTCTCCACCCAAATACACCACACAAGGCATAAAGGGATCATATTCCAAACATCAGCAATTTGCAAATTTACCCTTAAACCTCTCCAGCAAGCAAAAAGAGATCCACCACCCTCCCAAGCATCACCCAATCCATTCCACTTCTATTAAACACTCCATACCATAACACTTCATACCATAACTTTTTTTTTTTTTTTTTTTTTTTTTATGTCGGGGAACCTCTCCAAGGCAGGGCCCTTTGGACCCACCCCTGCAGAATAAACCCCGGTCCCGTGCACCGCACCCTCGGAAGTTTCCCTACACGGAACTGGTTAAATCACTGGCTTTTTACCAGGGGGTGTGGCCTCAAAGGATTGTTTGCACCCATGAGGTGTTGAACCTTGGACCTTGAAGGGAATGAAACCCCAAGACCAAGGCCTTCACCACTTGGGCCAACCCCTTGGGGTTCTTCATACCATAACTATGGTGTATAAAATAGAAAGGGGTACAATCCAAGTATATGGTGTATACAATAGAAAGCAGCACCCAATTAGAAAGGAGGAAAGCAAAATCTAGGGAAGCCAGACCTAATCTGAGCCAACATTCATACATGGGTTTCTAGCACCAATGAATTATGCTCCTACGTTGTCTTCTCAAAATCTTCAAATTTTTGTGTATTAATTCCATCCATAATGACCACATCAACAGGCATGACATTATTTAGCGGAATATAAAACTTGAGTGACAGATAAAGGGAAAATAAACACTTACAGGTGTCCAGAAGCGATAGAAAAAATGTTAATTGTTTTCCCATGACGCCCACCCTTTCCTTGCTCCTAAATGGAAAAAAGGTCAAGCTTATCACTAAATAAAATAATAAAAGAGCAAGTAATCAACAGATAAATTGCCAACAGTCTTTTTTTTTATATATAGTAAATTGCCAACAGTCTTTCAACAGAATCAAAATGGCATCTCCTTTTATAATAAATAAGTTGTGGAGAGTGAGGTCAAAATTTCAATCCCATAAGGGTGCATGATTTATATTTTCAATTTAAAAATAAATCATATTGATTTCGAGAATTACATTGGTGAGGCTACAACATAGAACTTCCAAATAAGCAAAATGATTCATTCTTCTTTTAATAAGTACCAATCATTTCATTAAGAATGCTATAATGTGCATTCCACTTGCAACGAGATGTGTCCAAGAAAGTCATCTAGCCAGAAATAGAAATAGATACAAGAAAATAATGTAGAGTAAGCCCATTAAAGTCTATGGGTGCTGTCCAGAGAGTATTGGGAAATAAAGTTCAGAGTTCCTCAATCATCCACTCCCAATTCTCAGAATTTCTGTTACTCAATTTCCCTCCGGATACACCCACATGAGACATGAAGGGACCATTTTCCACACTAGAACTAACACTAAAACGCACATTCCATGTACAAAAAGAT
This sequence comes from Carya illinoinensis, assembly GCF_018687715.1. Classification (NCBI taxonomy): domain Eukaryota; kingdom Viridiplantae; phylum Streptophyta; class Magnoliopsida; order Fagales; family Juglandaceae; genus Carya; species Carya illinoinensis. Next base: position 34,252,302 of record NC_056757.1, read on the forward strand.
ACATTCATCCAGATTAAGAACACTAAAGCTAGGGTCATGAAAATCATTACAAATTATAACACGTGAAAGCACAAGTGGAACATGTATCAGATGCTTGATTAAGTGACAACTGTTACACAACATATGCTACCATGAGATCGGTTAAACTGAAAACTGTAGAGGTGAATCATAGGGATTCCATAAAATCCACAAGAGGACTTCAATGCTATTCAAATAAGAGCACATAAGTGTACACAAAAGGAGGGTAGGATAGGGAGGATGAAGAAAAATTTCTCACCACTGAAGTGCTTTCACTCTTTTTTGCTAGTTCACTGCCACCAATAAAGCCAGAAGCCCATTTCAATAAATTGGAGTTCCAGCCATTTCCCTATTAAAATTTTAACACAAGGCATTTATAAGGCTACAGAATATTATATGGCTCCCCAGCAAAGCTTATTCCTTAAAATGACATCTGGTCAACAATTTACAGCCAAAATAACAAGCACTCACTTTCCTGTCTAGTGCACCATCATTATCATCAGAAACCAACAATATTTCATTCTCCTTTCCCTTTTTCTTCAGTACTTCCAATCGAACCACCTTGCCCCTCAAATCATTGATGGTAATATGTTTTGACAATGGCTTTTCCTGACTTCCATCACCATCTTCCCTCAAAACATAAAGCTCGGAGCTTCGTCCTGATGCAAGCTGCAAGTACCATACCCCAGGAGAGACTTTCATTTGCCAATAACCCAGATTAGCCATCACAATAGTATCAACCAAGTGGGGTGTACTCTTAGTTCCAAGAATCAGCTGAAGACCTCGGGGTGGATCGCAATCTTTCTCGGAACAATGACCTGGTTAAGGTGGCTTATTAACGCAAACAAATGACAGGATTGGCAATGTATTGCCTCAACTGATTATCCAGTCATGGGAAGCACCAAAGTTCAATTATTTCAACAAGCAAAACCTTACCGGTAAGGACAAAAGCTTCAAGTTCAAACACCGCTTGCAATGTCCTTGTGTCACCAAGGTTCTCAAGCAAAATATTATCCAGGTCATGGCTGAAAATGCACAACAAGGTAAGAAAGGGAAAATGTCAATGAAGAGATCAACTGATATACTTTTGTTGTATAAGTGAAATAAAGTTCACACAGCAATTATCAGAGAAAATAATTGTTATATCAGCAATAAAGCTTACACAGCAATCACGGGTTCAACAAGCCAAGGCTCGGGAACATCAAGATTCATGGTGAGGGTTTTGGATAATGGCATGTTAGCAAAAAATGCTTGAGGGCCATTTATCGTATAGTCAGTGCTGCTGAAATCATCCTACAACATCATAACAGAACTAAGCACCAAGTATGGTTACACAAAATAGGAGTTGGTAAGAATAAAACATCCTGGATATACCATGGTAGGTACTACATATCTGTAGTAATTCTTGAGAGGAAGATCAACAAGGGAACTCTGCCAGGAGAAAAAAAAGTTAGCCCCTCAAACAGTAGATAGAACTTCATCATATTGACTAACAGGAAGAAACAGGGACATCTAAGTAAAAAGGACATATAGGGTAAAAAGGGGAGAGAAAATAACAAGTAAAAGATGGGGGCATTCCATTTTTTATAAAAGATTCAAGATTCTCTTTCGTCCCTTCTTGCAGCAGACGTGTTGCAGCAGACATGTTTCAAATATCACATACGTAAGAAGACTATACCTAAACAATAGATAATTAATCAACGTACTTGCCTCTTGGCCCTTCTTTACTTTTGACTTTTCCTCATCTATAAAAAATGAAACTAACAATGTATGAAAAAACAGAGAACATTAACTCACCAATGGATTTAGCACAATCCTCATGCTAGGCTGAATGTATTTCTGCAGAGCCCGAAGAACTGAAGAGAGCTTCTGGCCGGATGGACTCAAAGGATCAATAACCGCATCAATATGAATTGTAGCCTTTTCATTACTAAAAACAATGGCACTGTGCACAATAAAGAACGTGGTAAGATTTTAGGGATGAAAAAATATTAGAATTTCAGTATATAACCAACAAAAAGTCTTATTCAACTAAAACAACACTTGTGCTTCTCTCTTTATCCTCATTTCATTGCCAAAAGAACATAGGATGATTGCTCTTGTATGTAATGAGAATGGAAAAATAGTGAGAACATGACAACTCAAATGAGCAGTAGTTTCCTTTACCTATATTGTGCATTTAAAACCTCGAAACGTGCACTTTCAGAACTTCGATCCCTCAGAGCCATTGAAGATGACACGATCGAGATAACATCACTAATGAATTTACTGAAAATATCATTCAGAAAATCAGCAATGGAAACTTATATGTGCTTAAAAGATCGGAAGTGAAGAACTCAACTGATATCCAGAATAAATTAGCCACAAGATTTTAAAAAAAAAAATGAAAGCAAATAAGTTTACTGTAGATTAAAGTCTTGTGGGTCAGTGGCATGCAAGCCAGGTTCAGTTCTCTATGGCTGAGGGTCCCAGTTCTCTCGATTAGCTGAAGCTGTTCCCAGTTAAATAATGAGAACTTGGAGATCAGAGGGCTCAGGTGTACCAGAGAACTTACTCGAAGACCCCATACAACTAGTCAGCAGCCTCACCACTATCTGTACCAACCCTTCTCAAAACATGACCAAATACCCATAGAAACCAAAACACTGACCCAGAAGGCAGCCACACCCAAAACCCACCACCACATAACAACCATGACACTATCAATGCAAATTCTGATTTGCAGGACAACGAGGGATTCAAGGTCACATCTGCGACTTGATTTTTACAAATTTGATGCTGGACTGACCGATTGGGTCTTTCTAACCCAACAATTCCTAGAGGTGTTGAATGTTACAAATGATAGTGAACGTTAAGTATGGTAGCATGTTGTGCTACTCTACTTGAGTGAGAACCTTCCATATATCCTACCTTGCATCCCTTCACATGCCCTTCTTTTATTTTTTAATTTTTTGATAGGTAACCCTCACATGCCCTCTCTTCCATTGGTAAGGATAAGCAGGCTCCTTTAAGGGTGGTTTTCTAGGTGTGGACAATATCACTTGAGAAAATATTAGCCATGTATTATTAGCAACAGAAGCAGTGTTGGAAGTGTTGTACTTGCAAAAAGGAGGGAAACCATGGGTCATGCCACTATAAAAATGGATTTGATTGTTGGAGAAATTGACAAAAATGAGAGTTCAAGGAAACTTGGAGGTAGAATGAGTCCAGGCAACAGTTAGTTAGAGAGAGAGAGATTGGTACAGAAATTTACATAAATGTAAAATGGAGCAGATATGAGAAAACTTGCAGAAAGTTCACCTCCCCCCCCCCCCCCCCCCCAAAAAAAAAAAACAAAAAAAGAAAGAGAAAAGGAAGAAAAGAAAGAGTAAAAAAGAAAAGCTATGAGAGAATATAATCGAGAAGAGGAGAAAACCAACTAACCTAGTTACAATGTCAGGATCTATGTCCTGCCAATTCACTTCTTCAATAATTTCGACAATGTGCTTTATTCTCTGCTTAAGCTCCACAGACTCCAGAAGATGTAGATCATGGCTCAAAAAGTTGTTTACATCAATGGGAAACATCACCTATCCAGTTAACAAACCATAACTATAAAAATGACAGTTGCATAATGTACATGGGAAATTACAATACTATTTACCAACAACTTCCAAGGGAAAAAGAAGAAGAAGAAGAAGAAGAAGAAGAAGAAGAAGAAGAAGAAAATCCATAAGACTCACCCTTCCATTAGTAATGACTGCATTAGCACCAAATTCATGTCTTTGCAAAAATTGTGAAACCTACATTGCATCATAAATATTTAAATTCCCAAGAGCAAAAGTGTTTAACATCCTCAAGACAAGTAAAAAAAGAACAAAGGAATAAGTACTTAAGAACAGAACTATGGTGGAATGACATTTGTTACAACCCATAGGAGACTGACTCTGATGAAGACAGAGGGAGGAGGTCCAAATAATAACAACTAAACACTTCGGAAAGATAAAATTGTTACCAATGTAGTATAATATAAACATCTAGAATTCAAAAGGCAACAAACAATCATATATACCTTATTTGCATGTTTCCTTAGTTGGTTGACAGAAAATTCAGGAAGAGCAGATCTGAAGGCCTTGGATGGTAACCCATTAGCCTCAGCAAGCTCGTATACCTCATCCAAAAATGCTTTAGTGTTGTCATCTGCTCCAGAAGATGCAAAGTACCTTTGCTCGTAGAATGAGCAAAGCTTATCCAAAAAGTATAATGCATTCTCCTTATGACTGAAAATCCCATAAAAGGAAGGCATACACATTTCAAAAGGAAATTGAACTGAGACTTGAATTCAAAACCAATAAAACAAAAAACAAAAGTTCACAAGATTGATTCGCACAAAACCAAGATTTTATGAACTCTGTACCTAAATGATGATGCAGTGATTTCAAACACCTTCACAAAGAGGAGACTAGATAAACGAGCATCCAAATTGACACTAAATAGCACGCCTATACGAGCACGACTAGAACCTTCTATCTGCACCATAATGCACAAATTAAAAAGCATCACTAATGATTATGTTGATGATGTCAGTGACGATGATGGTGGTAGTCATAGCAGAGATAATCGTGAAGAAATGAGCACTGTCATAAACAATAACCAGGTAGCGAAGGCCTTCATGTAGAAACTTCATTCCTTTCTTTGATGAAACATCAACAGCAAGAAGATGAGTCACGGGCTTCAAATCATCAATAGCTACATAAAGAAAGCACATGTCAGGAAGACAATGGCTTGGCAACATTTTTTTTTATTCACATTAGATATCCAGGAACAAAGTCCCGACTAATCCCAGGAGTGCACAGGCCCTCGGCAAGAAATTTCCCACAAGTGCACCTTGGGTAATTCAAGGGAAAATTACCCCAGTGCCCCAAGAGTGTGAATGCGGAGTTTCAAACCTAGGACGTCCGGTTTATACGGCTCGCCCCAAGACCACTACGCCAACACTTGGGGTTGACTTGGAAACATTGTAAGTGTGAAGCTAATGATATCAACTAGAGCACAGCTTACTTCCAGGAGAGTGCAAGTAGTTAATATCGTTCAGCACAGATTCTTCTCCAAGAATAGATGTAGACAAGGATATGAATCTTGGTTTGCCGTTAGCAATGATCTGCATCAACAAGAATGAAATATTTGAGTAATCTTTCAGATATATCCCAAAAAGGTAATATGGACCCAAGATTTCATACAATTTATCAAATGTCATACCTGTGGATTATAGCGACTAATACCATTTTCTGATAGGAATTTGTTCAGCACATCAGTGTGAGAATTTATATGCCCATAGTAAACTTGTTCTTGAATTCTGGGAAGCTCATCATTCATGGCATTTAAAAGAGCCTCCTGTTCAAAGTAATTACAAAAGGGTAATGCCACATGCAAGTATGCTGAATTCATTTTTTTTTTTTTTTAAAGAAAAATGAAGAAACTTCAGCAATACCTCATTAGAATCAAAGACAAGTCCATTCATCAAAAGGCGGCACTGCAGCTTAGCAAGACCCAGCTTAAACACAAACATGGAGCTCTCCTCTGACACATTTTTAAAAGTCTTCTCCTTCTCCAGCCTGAGGAGTATATCTTGAGGTGGAGATTTTGCCTTTGGTCTGCAGAAACAGAAAGATGTCACTTAATGTAAGGTCACATAGATTTGATATAAATAATTCCCATTTTTAGGTCACTTAATGAAAGGTGTTTCCTTTGTATACATCCAATGTACTTGGGCTGTGCCTTTTCTTGGCAATAAATTTTTTACTAATTATCAAAAAACAAATTCCCATTTTTAGAATGCTCAAGGAAAGAAGCTGAAATGAGAATACATCATTACTAATCGGCATACAAGTCATGGTAATCAACCAAAATATTCTTTTAACTTACAAGACTGTTTCTACAAATGCTCCTTCAACATGGTGCATTTCAGGTGCATCATCTCCAGAATCATCTGCCTCAATCCGTAGTTTATTTATCTGCCACATATGTACAAAATAATTCTCGTCTAAATATGAATAAAGGCTTTCAGAAAGATACTGCCAGAGCATTGAAGTAAGTAATATGTACAGTACAAGTAAAGACAGTATGGAAAGGTGCCGTTATACATATAGTGTCATGCTACTATCAAGCGGGAAGCAGTTTATAGACCATCTGAAACAGTAGAAAAGGTCCTTTACAAATTCACCGAGTGCAACTAAGCCACATTAGAAGCTTCAAAGTTTATGTCACTTGGGTGGCAAGAAAAACCAGTCTAGGCAAAACACATGAAAAATTTGAACCAAAGTCTAAAATTAACAAAATAATTCAGACCCAGCTACTTTTCAGTACGGTGTATTATTTTTATTTTTTTGTACTGTAGACTGTTCTCTCTAACGTTAGTATTAGATTATTAGTAATGAACAGAGAGAGAAAAACAACAGCAGCAAAGTTTCCCAGAAGCAGCTGAGAGTGAAATGATCAAGTTTATATCTTTTTTTTTTATGATAAGTAATAGATTTTATTGATCAAGTTTACATCTCAATTGCATTAAAGAATATATGTTAAAAAATATAGGTAAAGAGCTGAACCCATACATTGCCCAAAAATTGGAAAGAGGTTTTAATTCCATGGTTCTCCTTGATATAAATGAAGAGACGTATAATCTGCCAAAAACAAAAACATGTCAATAACGATACTCTTTCATGGTGTGCAAAACGAAAAACATTTTCAACAATATTTACCAGCAATTATAAGAGTAATGCCGGAAGATATATATAACATACCATGCTATGTGCAGATGGCACACAGACAGTATGAAAGTGGGCAGTAGCTCATTCCGAGTTAAAATCTTTGCAAACAGGCAATACAAAGTTGAAAAAAGTAATTACCAAACTGGATATATCCTCCTTATTTTGACTGTCATTCTCCTTGGCAGAGGAAGAAATCTCATCACTGTTCATTTCTATCCGCTTGACAAACTTTGAAGAGTACAATATAACCCCAAATCTTATAGGAAAATTATTCTCATACAGAGACATAATCATATCAATGGACTGCAAGATTCCAAAGTAACAATAAAAAAGTTAGAAACAAACATTAAAAATCTGGCCAGCAAGGTAAAGCGTAATAAGAAAATGAGAACATTTGAAACTAAACTTACCTCAAGGCCACAAATGGTAGCCGGATCAAGAACAAAAACTGCATGGAAAAGGTTCTTACGAATATAGCGCAATTGTCCCGGGAATACTGGCATCAATATCTGCATAAAAAAGAGAAAAAAAGATAGGATGTTATCCACAGCCTAATCTTATAAAACGACCGATGTACCTGGGCGATGCCTTTCCCTTATTACTAAAATGATTGCTTACCTATTAAAAAAGAACTTAGAACACTTTCCTAGTATCAAAAATGAGAAAGAAGGATTGAACTACCTCATTTATATTGCTCCGCCATTGCTTATACATAGCATCTTCCTCCAAATTATTGAGATAATGAACAAAAGTTGAACGAAAATCAATGCGGAACATATTGGATTCTGAAGGCGACAAAGTTGACAGGAGTTTCCGAATAGTGGCATGAGGAATCTGTGTTTATTGATAATGCCAATAATATAAGTTTGACTTATTCAGAAGCTATTCATAATCTAAAACGATATATTTACTCCAGTAGCATCAAAATACATATTCACCAAGTTGAAAAGAATTTTCTTTGTCACTCTCAAAAGGTGTTAAAATACTTTTCAAAATCATTTTTGTGTTTTGAAGAGTATTAAGAAAGATTTACAGTGCAAACTGAAGAAACGAAAATTTGTGACTCAAAAGTTGCATCCTTTCATATAACAATGTTGACGGAACCCTTACGCTCTTTACTGTAATCAGATATTTATCGAATGTCACCTTGTGCTTAATATGGTGAATTTGGCAAGAACGCTATGTCCAAGAGTTTGAAAACTGCGAGAGGACAGTGACAGACTTAAAAGCCATAATTCGAAACAATTTCTATCCTTGGTTGACCACTCACGATAACTCCCGATTCTCCAACCTATTAGACTTTATGGAATTTTGCTATTTTTCTTATTGTTTTTTTTTTTTTTTATGAGTAAGAAGATATTTTATTGATATTGAAATAGGCATAGCCCAAGTACATAGGAAGTATACATGAGATTACACCTAGTTAGGCTATTTTTCTTATTGTTAGTTAGGTGTCTCTCCCATATACTTCCAATTTACTTGGGTTGTGCCCCTCTACACTTTCAACATAATTTGCATTATACAAAAGAAAAATCAAGGGATAAAGACATCGACTCGATAACGATAGTTGTTAGAGACAAAGTGAGAACTCTAGTAGAATTCTAAGAACACAATTGGATTGGCTAACCTAACTTCACAGAAAATTCATTGGAGTTTTATCATATGGAATCACTGATAAAAAGAACAAAAGATTTATCTTATGGGATCAAATATAAATTGGATATATGGGGATCATAAGAAATCATTAAGAATGTTTTTGTCCAAAACAAACTTCGCACTTATTCAAACTTTTATATACAGAATGGATTCTCATGGATAAAAATGCAATTGAAAACTTTTCTCCAACCATAACTTTTAGATCAGATAAATAATTCACCACAATATTAATTCATCAACAGTGTCATTACAGCAAACCAAAGACAAATTAAACACCCTTCACCTTCAACTTTGAATATTGATCAGCCAACAGTAAATCCTGATGGATCAAGTCAACCAACCTAAGAAAGGATAAGATAAAAATGAGACCAAACCTCAGCCAGAAATGATTGAATATTGAAGCTGAAGGTGTTGAAATAAAAGCATTGAACAATTAGGAAGCTTAACAAATGAAACATAGCAGTCTGCATTTATGCAGAGCATGTCTGGTAGTCGAAAGCTCACAGCCAGATATAAAACTATTTAGATCTACACGTCTAATCTTTTGAAAACATAAGTTTAATAACATAAAAACTAAAGATCATCAGCAGTCATGAAGCATGAGTAATTTAAGTATGGCTTTCCCATGATGATCCAGGAGGATCCACAGGATGCTAAAAATATGCAACTCACTGAAGCCACATTCCAGTTGCTTAAAGGGGGATACACAAGTTGCAAGGTTCTGTTCTGGCCATTTTACAAAAGCACCCCACCTTTTTCCATGTGTGGGGTAAGCTGTAAAAATATGACACTTCATCACCAAAAAATAAATAGACACGGGGAAAAAAATAAAAAAGATTTCACGTGTACCATATAAACGGTTTTTTTGTTTCAAATATTTGCCTTTCAAGATGTAAAATAATAACTAGCTCCTAAATCAATTCAAAATAAGAAACCTGAGTTCCCACATTAGGTTTTCTCATTTTCCACTTGAATCAAAACAAGATTGTAATATTGTGTGGCCTCAAAAGTTTCATGCACGTCATGTGTGCACGACTTCAGAACAAGCACAAACTGCCAAAAATTATATAGAAGTACAATGCTCCCAATATATGGCTTTAAACCAGATAAACTAATAGCATTGCAACACATACATACATATAAACCATGTTTTGAAATTTTTTTATAAGTATAAACCAAGTTTTGAAATTAATGAGCCAGCCCCATCTCTTTCAATTCAAAAAACATCTGTCAACCTAAAAAAGCATATAGTATTAAAACTAGTAATAGCAGACCACACAACGCATTGTATGTTAAATAAAGAAGAAAAACTTGTGAATGGCCATGATCTCATAATGAAAAGAGTAAAGGATATCAGGGGGAGCAAAAGCATTACAGATACAGGTCAATATCTTCGATATTGACTAGCGCACCATTGAGAGCCATTAAGGACTTGCCAGGTGGGATCATTCGCTGGTTTGCAATTATTTCATCCTTAACAGAATCATTGAGCTGCCAAACATTTACACGGTTTGATCAGAAAAATGATAGCATGTAGATCCTTTTAGCAAATATTTCATCCAACACAGCTACTTCATATTACATATCAAATCTTGAAATCCGTAACGATCAGCGTACCTTCATGCGAGATAAGGAAGAAACTATGCTTGGAAAATTTTGACTAATTTCTTGCATTGACTGTAGAGGATCAGAAGCATGAACTACTCTCTGGGCAGTTTGATGTCCCAAATCTATAGGGAAGAAAGGCAATATTGTAATTGTAGTTTGAGTTATAAAAATTTATAAAACAAAAACCTTAAATTATAGATACCCTTTAGTTCCCAAACATCAAGAGTATCAGATATTGTTGATGACAATAGGTAATCCCTGAAAGCCATGATCTCATTTGTCAGCTCAGGTTTCCGTTCCTGCCAGTATACACCAAATCACATTTTGAGTCTGAAGTTGACCAGGTTGACATTTTTCAGCACAAAAATTATCTAACCTACAACAATTCTAGAACTATAACTGTATTTCATGGTTTTAGCACAACAGAAATAGTTTGCAATCTCGCCAGCTCAAAAGGTGAAAAATCAAAGCTAAAAAACTACTCACTTAATCCAAATTCCTAATTCCAAATAGTTAAGGCACCTTCAACATAAATCATATATCTTCTCCATTTTTTTTCTTTTGGACAAGGCAACTTTTATTTTATTTTTTTATGAAGAGGAATCTTGGAGACCATGCATACACATCATGTCTTTCACCTGGTTAAACTCCAGACCCGTGTAACGCATCCCCATCACACAAGCAACTTTTGTTATTAAGCTAAGAGAACGTTAGCCAAGTACACAAAGCAAAATTATTAATAAGCTCAGAGAACCCTGAAAAAAAGAAAAGAAAAAAAAAAACATAAAATCCTGAAAACTAAAAGCAGAAAGACAAACAATGGCACCCACCCATTCGTAAGCAGTGTTAAAAAAAAAAGGCCTTAACATCCACCATCGACTTCTCATAGTCTTCAAAACTATGGTTATTTATTTCTCTCCAATTAAACCCCATTAAACAAAGCAGAATTATTTTGCACAAATATGTTTTTGATCCGTAAACTAGAACAATTTTGCACAAATATTCACCCTGCTGACTATCAAACTTCCTTTTCCAACATGCAATATGTGAGACCTAGGCTTTAAATCTTTTTTTTTTTTTATAAGTAACCTGGGCTCTAAATCTTTAAGTTAGGCCTGAGATTATTATTTGGGTCCATGAGCCCATAAATTTCAACAAGCCCCTTTGAAGCTATTGGATTGGATGGTGTTGATAGGCTTGACACGTGAAAAGTTGCAAAGCCTCTTTGAATTGTCTAACCTGACCCACTTTGAAATCAATCAACCCCTGAAGGACTCACATGCAATTCACTCTCCCACTTTGAACAGTCATTTCAATCTTTTCATCGAAAGAGAAATCCTGAAAATCTTATGCTTTTGTGTTTTACAAGTAAACGATTGTATTAATAATAATAGGCATAGCCCAAGTACACAAGATGGTATGAAAATCTTATGCTTTTTTTTTATAAGTAAAAATATTATATATATCAGTAGGAGTAACCAAGTACATTGGACGTACACAAAAAAACACCTAGCCCATACTAGAGAGCCCCTAATAACCCAAAAGCCCGTGAAAAACTACCCAAAATACACCAAGGCCGAATTGGAATAGGACACACCTCCCCTACCCCAACCCCATATTTCCCGTAAGACTAATACTCCACCTTAAACTCCCTCTACGAGAATGTCTTCATAATGCCCTCCCTTTAGTCTTCCCTTGACTTGAGCTACCACCCTTTAACTCCCTGCTTTTTTGCTTTTCTTAAAATTTGATTTGGTTTCAAGTGAGTGGCTCGCCTTAATTGCAGTGAGTAGTGCTTTAAATTGGTCTTCACATCCTCCATGTGAAAGCCCCACGATATGCTGAATCTCTTTAACCTTATGTAGAACCCAATCCGATAGTGAACCCACTATATTATTTATCGAATGAAGAGAAACCAGGAGAAGAACATTATCCCCATACACAGTACCCAACTGCACTCCCGACCCTAGGCATTCCTCATCATAAGGCACCAATGACAAACCCATAATTTCCTCCCCGCCATATCCTACATTCAAATCCTGAACCTCCTGAATAGCTTTATGGTTGTTGTCACCATTAAAGGTTCCTCCCCGGCATCGACAAGGACATTGCTCGTAGGTGATCCACCCCCTGACAATCCTTTCTGTGCCATTTTGTCAAACCCTACTGCTCCCTCAAACGGCATATAACAAGTAGGGGAAAAAGGCTCTTCTTTTTCTTCCGAAGTGCTCAAGACCCTGGAAGGACCCCCATCTTCAACTGAAAGAGAACCCTGGCAAAGCGTACCAACCTCATTTGCAACTGGTGACTGAGGGCAGTCAAATGACAAGCTACCGATGTCCTGAGTGACATCGGCGTGAACAGTGATGCCGGCGTCCAACGACCCTATCTGTGACGGTGTTGAAACACCCTTTGCCGACTCACTTGAGGTCTTCAAACCCGTATGATCGCCAACCAAACCTACGACTAGGTCCAGCCCCTTATCCACTTTAATCATAAGATCTCTCACATACTCCATAACTCCCGTCAATTGAGTTTTGACAACCCACAAGACCCCCTATACTTCTCCCAATATCACCTGTCAGCCTTTGTCTCCTACAAGTTCCTTACCCTTACCTTCTGCTGCAGAGATATTCTCGGCCGAACTACCCGCCGGTGACCTCAACACCGAGGCATACAAGGCACCTTTGACCAAAGAAGGCCTTCCCACTATCTTTCCATCAACAAACTCCCCTCTATTTGCATGCTTCACAATAGCGGCTTTGGACCTAGTAACAATTTGAATGGACTGCAGAAAACCTTTCCATTCAATACCATTTGCGCCTTCTGGAATCACCAACAAACCTTTCCTCATTCCATTCCAAAATTCTGAGAGTTGCAGAAAGCTACTCCTTGCATTAATATGATGTTGAATGATGAGAACTCCATTACCCATCCTTAGCTCCGTAAAGAATCCTTCATGGCAGTTGAGTTTTAAACAATACTTTATCCCCTTAGCCACCCACAAAGTTGTCATCCCACCTAAATGCATGAACTTAGCCATCCTTTTACTACGTTTAGATGTGAGAAAACTATTTCCTCCCTTCTTCTTAAAAACAAAAGTTTTTACTCCACTTTCAACCACCTCTCACCTTCCATCCAAGACAAATCCCCATCGCCCAACGTCATTGTCATATCCCAAATCATAGTATCATCTCCCAAAAAATTTTATACGAAAATAAAATGCAAATCAGAATAGGTACTACACCATATCTGTGCCGACAAAAATAAAATGCAGATCAAAATCCCGATCGCCGGAGCGGGACCAATGTCGAAGGGTCCTCTATGGAGTCACTGGAGCCCGTCAATCTTGTATGTGGCTGTGGAGGTGGTGGAGGCACAAGTTCAATGGTCAATGTCACTCCGAGAAAGACAAAGAGAAAACCTTGCAAAAGTCCAGGTCGCCAGAGGGAGGACCGATGCCGAACGGCCCTCAACAAAATTGTTGGGGCCCGTTGGCCTTGTCTGTGATGATGGTGAGGTGTCATTGCCAGTCTAGGGTGGGTAAAGGGTGGCGGCAGGCTTGGGTGCCTTGGCGTTTTCTCTCCCCGTAGGGTTTTCTCAAGTCACTAGAGGGATGACCAATGTCAGATGGTCCTCAGCGAAGTCGCCGGGGCCAGCCGGCCTTGTCAATGACGGTGGCGAGGCGTTACTCGCCAGTCTAGGGTGGCAGCGGGTTTGGGTGCCTTAGGGTTTTCTCTCTCTAAAGACATATCTATAGGTAAAAATCTTTTGCTTTTTATAATTCATCATTACAATTTTTCCAAATTTTCGCACAAAATATAATAAATAATTCAATTTTTTCAAATCTCAAAATAATAATAATATTAAAAAATAATATTCTAACAATATTTTATTCAATTTTCATCTAAAACTATCTCATCTCATCTCACCTCACCATCCAAACCGCACCTTAGTCTTTAAAAAAAGTGACGATCCAATACTTAGAAGAGGTTCTAACAGTGCAAATCCTTGTCACCAGCTAAATCAATGAGCAAAGTGCCAGAATGAGCTTTACTTTCAACAATTCAGCCAATTCCACTTTCTCCAAGAACATACACTCTTTCAGCTCCACCAAAAGAGCAGTAAAAGTTCGGGGTCCAAATAGGTATGCATAAAATAACAAGGATTTTGCACAAGTGCCTAAGGAACATTAATTGCTCCATCACATAATTCTTATCCACCTCCTTCAAAAGAAAAGGACAAACTGCGCACATATTACAATAAAACAACTCATAAATTTATGTTTGTGAAGTAGGCACTGCCATTAGACCCCACTAACAAATTATTTTATTTTGACAGTTATATACATCAAATACTAATACTGAATCATTTAATTTAAATGCACCTATTGCATATGCTGGCAAGACAATAAAAACCATTTTTGGGGAGGGGAAGAGAGAGAGAGGTTGAAAATCATGTGACGGAAGCAAAAAAAACAATCTAATGAAACAAAACCAACAACTATGATAGCAAAAGGCCACTTTTTATATGTAAAATAATTTTCTATTGATAGAAAAGGCCACTTTTTCAGTTCAGGATCAGTTAAACCAAAGAGATCATTGCATTAACATAATTAGCAGCAAACTATTAATGGATTCTCTACCAAGCACATATTCCTACATCACACCCACCTACACACATTATATACAGAATGAACATTAAGGGTTCTATACTCAACACTTCACATAAGAAACAATCTGGAAAAAGTGTAAACTCTCTTATCAAAGAAACAAGTGTAAACTCAGAATAACCAACCAGAATTTTAGAAAATATGAACCCTCTAACATCTTGGCTGAGATCTTCAGTCCGAGGATCCTCCAAAGTGACACCTGCAACTCAAACCGCACATTTTTAACATGTACTTCCAACCAATAAAATCAAAGTGCTCAAACATGGTAATGTAATCATCAATAACTCTTCAACAAGTTATAAATAATAAACATGCATAGATGCCTAACATTTTAATCAAGTACAATGATTTTTTTTTTTTTTTTTTTATCTGTCAACCATTTGTTTCTTCATTGTGAAATGGCAACGGCTTTGTGGAATGAGTTATTCGTCAAGGTAGGTATCGATTGGGTAATGCCTTTTCATGTGGTGGAATTTTTGGCTTACTGGCAAGGTGCAGCTGGAAGTGGACGAAGTACAGAGGAGTGGAGAATGATTCTCCTGTGCGCTTATTCTGGTGTTTATGGCTTGAGAGAAATGGGAGGTGTTTTGAAGATCGTGAACGCACAAGGATGGAATTTAGGGACTTTTTCTTCAACACTTTCAACTTTTGGGTGAATAACCTTTTGAGGGATATCAACATTTGTAATGCTTTTTTTTTTTTTTTTTTTTTTTTAATGTCGGAGAACCTCTCCAAGGCAGAGCCCTTTGGACCCACCCCTGCAAAATAAACCCCAGTCCCGTGCACTGCACCCTCGGAAGTTTCCCTACACGGAACTGTTTAAATCGCTGGCTTTTCACGAGGGGGTGTGGCCCCAAAGGATTGTTTGCACCAGGTGTTGAACCTTGGACCTTGAAGGGAATGAGACCCCAAGACCAAGGCCTTCACCACTTGGGCCAACCCCTTGGGGTTATCATTTGTAATGCTTTTTCTTAGTATTGTTTCTGCTTTAGATTGTACTTAGGTTTATTCTCTTGTATACTACCTGTGTACTTGGGCTATGCCTATTTACTATGAATAAAATCTCTTTTATCTATATTTTTTTTTTTAAATAACAGGGGAACCACCCCACGACAGAGCCTTTAGGACTCACCCATGGAACCTAAACCCCCGGGGAGACTAGCACAGCAATCCACCACCATGGCATCCCACTTAAATCACAATTTGATCCCAAGGGGAATCAAACCTGGGACATGGACTCATGCCCACAAGTTCACTCTTACCACTTGGACTACCCACGGGTAGGTATAATTATTAATTCATCGGTGGGAAATTCCTTTCAAGATAAGTTTTTTTCTACTTTAATGAGGTATAACCCGGGCATTTGGTCCCCACCCTGAGGAGTAAACCTGGGATATGTGACCCACCAGCCAAAACTGTGCATCAAGTAATCCAGGATGAGCCGCAAAAACTCTGAAACTACAACTCCACTGTGGTAGGAGTAAGAGTATGGAGTAAAAAGCTGACGTTCAGAGTCTAATAGGGCCCGAAAAACTCGGAATTCTGACTTTATTTTAAAAAAAATTAAAATTACTGCATATATATATAATAAGTTGCTTTGTTGAACAAAATTTAAATTGGTGCAACAGCAAGCGCATATCATTGCAAGTGAATTTCTCTTCTGTTTATTAATCAAAATGCTCCTATTATCTTATTGATTTTTCTTCAGTTTATTAATTAATTAGTTTTTTCAATTCAGAACAAAAAATTGTGGGCATTATGTGACGAAGAAAGTTGTGGACACTGCAACCTCCTCTGGTAACAAACCAGTGGAAAGTCAATGCGTTGATGCCTTATCCTGATGACTATGTCTATAAAAATAGCAAGTATTAAACTCAAACTAAACCTTAATCCCAATTAATTTAGGACCGGTTATGGATATTTATCAACTAAGAGGTGTGAAACACGTATTCTTTTCCACCATTCTAACTATCTAACCTTTCCTTTTCCATTATTCCCACTCATGTTAATTTAGGACACTATTTAGTTGTTTTTATTTTCTTCCCATCAACTTGAATTAAATCACTCTCTCATTGGCACATTGATCGGTCTTTGCTGGACGTGTCCAAAACATCTTAAGTGACTAATCTATGTAAAAATAAGATAAGCTAAATAATGATTGCAAAGCATACCATGAAAGGTAAGTCAAGAAAAGAATGACCAAAATTCATAAAATCAATAGAATGACAAAGTTGTGCAGAACATCACCAGATAATCGTCCAGGGGCCACAAATGGACTTCATTAGATATATCCACAGGGGGTGTATCAAGGAAAATATATGTGCATATAAATATCTAATCAAACAACAAGAAACATAACCAGATGCTACAATATGTGCAGATGCCAAACTTGATATTGCATCAAAACTTCGTTGAGTATTTTTTACAGATTACTAACCATGACTCTAACTTAAAATAAAGTGGGCTAGAGCATGAATCAATCATTCTAACCTTTCTTTATTGTACTGTCATCCATGGCCTTATATTCCATGTTCTTCAAAGCAAGTTCTACACCATAACCGCCCAAGTTCAATGAATCTCTTGTGCCAACAGCACCACAGTGGCCAATCTTTGCTTCGCAGCCAGAAGGTAATACAGGTCTAACAACATACTTAACTTTTCCCTAGAAGAAATTGAGACAAATCATCAGCAATTATCTTTCAAATATGTAATGAAATCCAAAAGTCTAAAAGATGGAACTACTTTTATAACCATTAAATAAACTGGCAAAGAGACAAAAAGATAAAATGATTCCTTTTTTTAAGTTGAACAATTTTCCAGGTTTATCAAAACTAATATTGGATTAACTGCTAGAAGTAGTTGTACTATTAATCAGGATGTTTTATTGAGAACTTCCTTCACAGGAGACAACTAAAAATTTAATGTGAGTGCAGTGAAGTGGGAAGTGAAAATTCTACTTCATCCAAACATGTGTCTTCATTCTAAATGGCATGACTATCAATAGAATATATGTGTGGTAATCTTCCTAAAACGCCCATATTATATATAAGAGGTAGGCACAACCTTTAATGAATTTTAAAAAGAAGTAAGGTAACATAGGAAAACTAAGATATGAGTCCTCTTCACCTTCTCGAGTTAGGCATTGTGATGTATACTCCCTGTATATTTGGATCTTCCTGGGTGCTTTCCACAATTAGAAAGTGGAAACTCATATTGGTTGTTTTCACAAGTATAAAAGTGGAAGCTTATATTGATGACATCCCATAAAGGAAAGAAAGGCACTTATGTTAGGATGGATGGAGCAACTTTTGAGTTCTCAAACGCTGAATTTTATTTAGTAAAGAAGCAACATGTAATGCTAGATGAATGGGGAACTGTTATCAAAGGATAAAGAACCTTCTTCAAAAGATCAGTAAGACAAAACAAAGACATCTCTAGACTAATGAAAAAACGTTGATACATTTTATTTGCATCTCTTTTCTATGTATAATTCAAATGAACCCTGTAATAGTAAGAAAGTTGGTTTTTTTAGCTATGGGCCAAGCAAAAGAAAATTTTGGGTAGGATCCTATATGATATCCCCCTTCAAAATCTGATGTGAAAGTTTCCCTTCATCCAGCTCACGTAATCTAATATCCATTTTACGAGTCATTATACGGAAGCAACAACGATACCAGATAATTAATTTAATATAAAAATAGAAACTGGAACTTTTAATTAATTCAATTGATAGACCTCTTTGGCAGCTTCAACTAATGAGACATGAAACTTCCTAAAGCAATCAGTTCCCAGAGCTCCATAAAGGACAGCAACCGGGCCTTGAACACTTGAATCAAAATGGATGTGGTCGAAGTCAAATAGTTCTGGCTGCTGAAATGAATCTCCAGAACTGGAATCCAAAAATGAGCAAATAAAAATAAGGAAGACTGCAAAATATGACAATTATCAGACAAGTGAAAAATAAAACAAGTAGGCCATGAGAAAATGACAGAGAAGAACTTACATTTCAGGAGGATTGCGAAGCCATAATAGCAATTCTGCAACATCAAAGAACAGTGACCCACCAGTATCCACCCAGCAACATTCTCCACCAGGACTCTTTGGATTTACCCCAACAAGCAATGGATCGGGTTTTTTTATCTGCAGTTCTGCATTTGTGTCTATGGTTTCCCCGCTGACATTGTTTGAGATACCCTCATCAGCCAAAGGAAAAGAAGAAAGAGACTCCTCCGCTAGTTGTCGATAAAGCACCAATCTGGGAGATGCTGATCTCATCATAAGAGAGAGCTCAAACAACGACGCCAACGGCTCACTTAAAAGAGAGCGTGCATGTTCTAATATTTTCTTCAGGCAGCCTTTAGCTGTATGAGAATCGAAAGCATCCTCATTATGAAGCCAGACCTCAATGAAGTGCCAAAAAAGGTCCTTCCGTTCCATAGAAAATAGTTCACTGTATACGAACAAAGAAATGGAAGTTATTACAGAGTCACAGACTCTTGAAAAGAAAGTGATAATATCATTATATAAAGAATATACAACCAGTTACATCAAAGAACAGAATTTTATTAAAAATAAATTAAATAACATAAATCAAATGGAGAATAGAATGAAATAAAAGGGAAAGGCAACGTACCCAGCTTCTAAAAGCAGCGGCGTGCCGGACCATTTGGCCCGAACGGCTACCTGCACGTTCTTTGGTCTTCGATTTTCTGCACAAACCGAACCTATACCGCAGAGTCCCAAGAGGATAACCAGGACGATCAGAACCCACAACGCAGATCTCGAACGAGTTCCCATTTTTGAAGGGACGCCAAAGAATCGAACCGGGTTCGGATATTTCGCGACTACAGAGGTTCGAGTAGATTCACCATTGACAATACAAGAAGCAGGTAGTGGATCAGTGAGTAGAGACCCAAGCTTCTGGGGCATGGGCATTACTAAGCAAGGGAAGACTCGGATGCAAGACTTGGGAGAGTGCCGAGTGCGTCTGTTAAATGGTCCCCTGTTGAGGAAACTGGAGGGTGTTTCTGTAAATGTAAACGAGGTGCCACGTCATAATGTGATGTGGTGTTCTGTGATTGGATAATTTTTGTAAGCACAAAGACCGATGTGCTGGCACTGGCCAGCGAAGCAGCGTGGGAAAGGGCCCTTGGCCCTGAAAGTAGAAGATCAGAGGAATATATGTTCGGATCCAATTCGAAATTGGATGAAACCTTTTCAAAATCGTTGTATTAATCACTTAAAACTAACTTTTTCAAAATCGTTGTATTAATCAAATTTAATTATTATTTTAATTTGATTTTTATAATTATCAATTCAAGAGAATTGATTTTCATTTTATTTAAGATATTTATTTTATCTTTATCTCTACATAATTTGTAATTTTTTTATAAATAGAAAGTTATATTTTGTAATAACACAATTGAAAATATAATAAAAATTTATACAAAATTAAACTATTTCATTTCAGTTCATTTTATACAATCATTATAATTTTTTTAAATTTTTATATAAAATATAATAAATAATTTAATTTTATAAAATTTTAAAATAAAATTAATATTAAAAAATAATATTTTATTTAAAAATATTTCTCCTCGTCTAAAGCTGTATAACCAAACTAAGCCTATATAGCATTGCCCGAAGAATACTGCAATGACTCAATCACCAGACACCAGGGACAGAATCACAGGCCCACTAGGGGTGACTTCATTCTTCAATTTCTCTTTAAACTGGTGTCCCCAAATTTGAATTTTTATCTTCACATATTTCAAACTCCAGTTGGCATTTCAGAAAAGTTTTGTATATTATAAAAGGAGTAATGTTATATACAGTTATTTTTACGTACTTTTTAGACATTTCAGTGATATGATTGGTTAGATTAATTTTTTTTAATACACAATTAATTATATCACTAGAATGCATAAAAATATACGTAAAAATGACTGCACATAAAATTTTTATTGCAAAAGTTATCAAGCTTGCAACTTCTTTTGACGATAACGATACATGAAGCCAACATAGCAGAAAACAATTAAAGAGATTGCCGTCCAAATAAGTACCATAAAGATTGCAAGTTATCATGAATTTCCTTCATAAAGATATCCTAACGAGTTCTTACCATATTAACAAGGAGAAAGAATGGATGGGATTTTTCCTTTTTTTTTTTTTTCCTTTTTTTCTTTTAATATATCGGGGACCTCTCTAAGGTAGGATCCTTTGGACCCACCCTTGTAGAGTAAATCTTGATTCCCTCTTATCTCAATTTCGGATGAGAAAATAAGGAATCCTTAATTTTGGATGCTATTTGGTATTCCAAGCTCTTATTTATTTTCTCTCCAAGTTAGTATGGTTAGGATAGCAAAAGCTTATTATCTCATCTCATCCTATCTTATCTCAATATCCAAACACTACAAATACAAACACTTTTTAATTTTAAATTTTTAACTTTTTCATCTAATTATTACCTATTCATTATAACTTTTTTAGATTTATAAATAAAAACACAAAAAAATAATTCAACATTTTCAAATATTAAAACAAAATTAATATTAAAAAAATTATATTCTAACAATATTTTAATTTTATAATATTTTTATTAAATTTTTTCTCTCATTTCTAAAATCTCATAAAATATCTCAACTCAAATAATTTCACTACTATTTACAAGTCATTTCACTCTTATTCATGTATCATTTCATATCATCTCGCTATCCAAACCAAGTTGTTTGTTTCACAGCATTTGCTCTTTCTTCGATTCTGCTCCCAAGTCTGTAAACCTTCCCTATTTTTGGGACATGCTATTATTATGGCCTAACAACTATACAAGTTTACAACTTTATGAACATAAACTCTATACTTGGTTAAATCTCCTGACCTCCAACAAGAGGTCATAGCTATAGTACCAGTGTAACACTTTTTTTGACAAGTAATAAGAGAATTTATTGACAAGTAAATAGGCTTAGCGCAAGTAATACTACTCGGTCTTTGACCTTTACATGCATTTAGATGCTCAGCAGCACAATGAATCCGGGCAAAGAACAGCCTTCAATATCCAGCCTCCAGGCTTCCACCTTCCTACAATTTATTTTCCAAAGATGCAAAAGTATTCAAAAATAAATTTCTTGATTACCTGAGCATATCCCCCCTATGTAATTGTGGCCCACTTTGTGCCGGTGATATGCTGAAGTTATTACGGTCGCCATAAAATGAAGGGTGTGCAAGAGGCATTGGTCGATCAGGAATTGGAGGAACCTCGATATCTCCTTCCAGCATTTTCAGGGCATCCAATATAGTTGGCCTCAAAGCAACCATTACATGAGCACATAAAATTCCAACCAGCACAAATCTCTCCATTATGCTCTTTGGATTCGAGTTCACAGAATCGCTATCATTCAACAAAGAAGCATCTAAAGCCTCTTCTACTTTTCCATCTTTTACCAATGACCAAGCCCAATCTGTTACTAGAAATGCTCGTGGTGATCCTGATGACAGATCAAGAGCTTTTCTCCCGCACATTACCTCCAAAACCACCATTCCAAAACTATAAACATCACTCTTCTCAGTCAGCTGACCATAAAGGGCATATTCCGGGGCCAAGTACCCATGGGTTCCAGCCACTCTGGTTGTGAGATGAGACTGACCTTCTCTGCTCTGCTTTACAAGCCCAAAATCCGCCACTCTTGCTCTCATATCCATGTCCAATAGTATGTTTGTCGCCTTGATATCTCTATGATATATTGCTGGTTTGACTCCATGGTGCAAATAAGCTAGCCCCTTTGCAACATCCAAGATTATGTTTTTTCTTTGAGGCCATGTCAATGATTTGTTCCCCATTCTACCATCAGCAGATGGAAACAGATGGTCGTCAAGATTACCATTTGGCATGTAATCATATACAAGGTACCTTTGATTTCCCCTCTCATCATAATCCTCATCCCCATCAATCATACAACACCCTCTAAGTGGAACAAGATTCCGGTGCTTCAAATTGCTAATAATCTCAACCTCATTGCAAAACTCAGCATATCCATGAAGATCAGATTCCACAATCTTCTTCACCGCGACCACAGTTCCATCTGGTAAAACCCCTTTATAAACCATTCCAAAACCACCACGACCGATAAAATTCTTCTGTGAAAAATGATCAGTTGCCTTCTCAAGGTCCTGAATTTTGAACCAAATCGACCCTGTATTCGGCCTCACTCGTTGGTTAGACCCCAGGTCCTCTAAATCGTCTCCATAACCCAAATTCGACCCCTCAACTTTCTTCTTCCTCCACCTCCTATCAAACCAAAAGTACAATCCCAACAAACAAGTCATGACCAAAACCGCAACCCCAGCTCCAGTTAACCCAAAAACAAGACCATAACGCCTATCACTCCCCGAATCCACTTGTGAATCAAGCGTTAAAGCGAAAATACAAGTCACGGCACCCACACTCTCAGGTCCAAACTCATTAACAATACCAGCAGCATAAAGAATAGTAAAGTACCAGCAAGGTTTAGCATGAGAGGTATTACCGTCGATGGCAATCAACTCACGCTGAACCTGGAAACCAGCTAACGCGCAGCCATCGCAGGAAGTGGTATCAGAGAGGTCTTGCCGGCAAACTGAGTTCAGAGGAGTGTCGAGGCCAACCTTGGCAACCCAATCTTGAGTGGACTCTATTTCGGCACAGATGTTGGGTGAAATGACAAACTGTAAAGGTGTAAAGCATGAGGAAACGAGGTTGGTGGGGAGGGAGAGGGAGGTGAGCTTGGACTGGAAGTCTTGGAGACAAGAAGTGGAGACGGGAAGGCTAGGGAGTTGGAAGAGAGATGTTTCTTTGAGGCGTTGGGCGAAAGCTATGCCAAGGAGGGATAAGAGAGCTTGGCAACAAGATGTTTTGGGGGATTCATTGTCGGAGCCGTTTGAAGGTCGAAACTTTTCGCAGAGTGACGTGTTCCATGGGATTTTCAGGACGTAGTTGAGGTCCATCGGGCAGGCGGTCGTGGAGACGTTATTGGGAGGAGGAAAGGGGGCTGCAATGGTTAAACTTAAAGGGAGAAAACATAACGAGAAAAGCAGCAAAGCAACCTGATTCATGGCTGCTCCGCTCCCTGAATGCTTGGTGAATGACTAGAACAAGTTCGGAGCCATCAACTCCGATAGTTTGAGAGAGATGCGTAGGATTTGATTCACTCCTTCGGTCAAACTCGGTTTCTGGGTGCTGGGCTGGTGTCATACACTCATACATAGTATGATGTTGAAAGGATTCGGCGCGTCTATTACACGAGTCAACGGGTCGTGTATCATCGTGTTTAAACAATGAGAAACATTTTTTACAGTCTGAAAATACAGTCGGCATGTAATCGTAAAAAAAAATGAATTAATACGAAACCTACATGAAAAAAAAATTATTTTTATAACTTTTTTTTATTCATGTAGGTCTCCCTGAATATAAAATAATTTTTTTATAATTTTTTTTATTCATTCCGTACAGTTAACTGCACGTCAACTGTATTTTCCGACTGTATCTAACAAAGCCCTTAAACAATTGGCCGGATTTGCATAGATTATTTATTACTCCGTCTTTTATTTATTTATTTTTTGGATGTACTCTTTTTTACTACTATCCTTAAACTTGGAATCATAAAAATTATTTTTCTTGTACGAATAAATAATTGAGAGAATAGTCACATTTGTCATGCATGACTATTATTATTATTTATAATATATTTTAATAATTATATCTATATCATCTTCGAGTATATCACTTAAGACTCGTTTAGTTATATATATAAAATGAATTAAGGTAAGATTTAAAAATTAAATAAAATATTATTAAAATATAATCTTTTAATATAATTTTTATTTTAAAATTTTAAATTATTTATTATATTTTATGTGTAAATTAAAAAAAATTATAATGATTATATAAGAAGAAATAAGATCTCTCTAATCAAATAAAAATTTTAAAAAATATAAATGAAAATGCATATGAATATTATACTTTTAGGATAAAGCGAGTCGATCACCAAGCATACATTGTGATGATTATCCATTTTTAAAATTTATTTAATGAAAAGATTTATATATTTATATTAAACAATGACTCAAAAAGTCATATAGATCCACTTAAATCTATCAAACACCTTTGTTATAATCTAACATATAAATTAAATATAATTTTTTATTTTTTTAAGAAAAAAAAGGTCACTACATACAAGCTAAAGGAGGAGAGATGCAAGATGGAGTAGGTATTGACAAAGCCGAACATGGAAGTTTTTCCGTAGGAGTAGGAACTGGTCAAGAGTTTCGATCGACTCTGTCCTCCACTCTTGGACAAAACACTCCACGGCGTGCAACTGACCCACCATCGCTACAAAGTCTTGGTTCGGTAATCCTGCGTTCCTCCTTGCCGCCACCAAACCACAAAAGACAAAAAGCCGTAAAGCTAATTTTTGCAAGAGATTCCTGGGGTCGTTCACAATCTCACCACAGAACCAAACATTGACCCATGTTATTCAATGATGTGATATCAAATAATCAATAAAATCTTAAAAATAATTTTTTAATATATAAATAATTAAATTTATTTTTTTTATAAAAATGATATTTACAATCTTAAAGTGTGAGAAATTTTTACACGCTCTTTAAAAAAAATGAATAAATATGATCAAATTCACAAGAAAAAAATTATTTTTTAATAATATCTCTTTTTTTTAAAAAGATTGTCCGTGAATTGCACATTCTAGAACTATATATAATACTATTATTTGAAATAAGTGATAATTTTAAATGAAATTAAAATAGAGATCATAAATTCAAATATTGAATCTATACTCAGTATAATTTAATTAAGTATTTTATATATGGGGAGCTAAACAAAATTTGCTTCATAGACAAGGTATGTGGTAAGGCCCATAACAAATTTCACTTATTAATTTAAGGGTGGTAAGCTGAACAGATAGGTTGATTTAACTTCTTCTAAATATAGCAACTACATTAGTGTAATAAAATCCTTTTCAAGAAACAAAATCATGACATCTACAGCCTCTTCCTCTCACAACAAACAGATTTTGCCTTATAAAAGCCCCTGACAGCATGCTTGCTCATGTTTAGCCTCCCTGCAAATTCTCTTTGCATTATCAACCTTTTTATGTTGATCCATCCTCTCCGTCTCTCTCCCTCTTCATGGCAGATCCTCCACGTTCATTGACCAATACTCATGATATCTACAGCATTTTTGGAATCTCGAAAGATATATGCAAGGCATACAAATCCCTATTCTTGAAATGGAATATCGATAAGAGTCTGACGAACAAAATCAAACTTGAAGCCAAATCCAAAATCATTGGCCATGAAGATCAGTACTACAAGGTAAACACAAACATTTATGTCACATTTTCCCTTAAATCCATGCAAAACCAATCCAATAAGACAACAGTTTTTGTTTATTCTACCAAATGATCATGTAATAACAAAATCTCTTGCAAATGTAAGTGGCAAGATCTTTGATCTTGATGGTACTTTCCTTTAGATCTAAATGTTCGAGTCATTGGTACATATAATTTTTGGGAATTACGTGTAATCGGTGAAAAGCATGTAACTCATGTAGTTGGATATGTCATACCAATTTGACAAAAGACGCTTTGTGTTTTCATAATCTTCGAGAGATTCCTCAAGGAAAAAACAGTTGGATGATGGTGTTTTTCAACATCTTTTTAAGGTCATCAATGGAAAGCGGGATGAGGAAACAAGTACTACTACAAATAGAGATCCAACTACACCTGCAGGTTCCAGTCATCATCGAAACAACGATGATAACATGTTCTTCACGCACCGGACCGATTCCTCATTCTCGAGGAGTGGGAGTAGAAGAAGAAGCAAAACGCCGACACCGAGCCCACGATCGTCGACCAACAATTCAAGCCGGAGATGCACCACCCCACAATCAAGAAGCACGAGTAGTAGTACTAGAAGAGGCTCCTCACAAACTGAATTCCCTACTTTCTCAAGAAATGCGAGCAGAAGGAGCAACTCAGAAACGGAAGCCTCTCTATTGGAAAACATGAGCTCCTTGGAAACGGAAAAGCCCCCTTCTTTGTCAAGAAATACGAGCCGAAGGAGCTCAAGTACCCCTATCATATTCTCACAATCAACAGCAAAGAGAAAACCTCCACCAGTCGAGAAAAAGCTTCACTGCACTCTCGAGGAGTTGTGTCAAGGATGTCTCAAGATGATCAAGATCACAAGAGATGCCATCAACAACGATGGGTACGTAATACTTTGTTCATCTTTTCCCAGCTATCTTGGTCGTGTGACAGGTCATCACAATTATCATCATCGTATAGGCCGCCATTTATATATGTCTGAATCTTTGTCATTGATCCAAACATGATATCATGTAAACCATCATTCTGAAACATGGCAGGATGATCATTCAAGAAGAGGAGATATTGAAGATACAAGTGAAACCAGGATGGAGAAAGGGAACCAAGGTTACATTTGAGGGAAAGGGGGATGAAAAACCGGGCTATCTCCCTGCTGATATAATCTTCATGATAGATGAAGGAAGACACCCACTATTTAAGAGGGAAGGTGACGATTTGGAAATAGGGGTTGAGATCCCTCTAGTGAGCGCCCTTACAGGCTGCTCAATTCCGATTCCTCTGTTAGGAGGTGAGAAGATGACATTATCATTTGATGATATCATATATCCAGGCTACGAAAAGATTATTCCAGGCCAGGGCATGCCATATCTTAAAGATCAAGGAAGGAGAGGCGATCTTCGAATCAAGTTTTTGGTCGAGTTTCCTATAGATTTGGGTGATGAACAACGAGCAGAAGCTTATAGAATTCTACAAGAATGTGTTTGATGATCAAATCTGTGATTTTGAATAAATTTTCATCTTCTTTATTAATGAAAACTTAGAGCTTGTTTGAAAACTTAGAATATCTCGTAAGTCTATGAATAATAGTGATATGATTTGTAAATAATAGTACAATAATGAATTTTTTGTATTTTATTTAAAAGTTTAAGAACATCGTATTGCATTTTGTGTTTAGATAATTATTAGATATGATTATATGAAAAAATTGAAGATCTAAAATTAAAAATTATTTTATGTTTGAGTGATATTTAAAAAATCATTTATAAAAAAATTTTAGAATATCCAAGATTATCTCATTATCCAAACAAAATTTATAAAAATAAACTCACAAACTTACGTAATATATTAGATTTAAAGGTAATTTTATAATATAACATACCACATCAAATCACGTTAATTTGTAAATTTATTTTCGTAAAATCTCTTTGTGGCTAGAGCACTTCTCATTGATTATATGTAATTAATTATATATAGAGCCAACACAAATGATCTATGTTTCGTTGGAAACATCATCGAAATTTCTCTCTATAATTTACAAACACCTACAAGCAGTACTCACTTCGCTGGAACACGTGTTGAGGTCCAAAACATTGAAGACATACCAAAATTGATAAAATAAAATAAAATAAATGCCATTATCTCTACCACGTGGTTCTTGTAGTTTACATTTGGTTTGAGAATTGGAATTAAAAATTCGTTAAAATAAAAAAGAGTTAAAATAATTCAAGATTCATTGAACTAATAATAACAAACTCATTAATGACAAATGAAAAACCATCTCCATTTATAAATTAATGTAAAAAAAAAAATGCAACAGCAAACGGGAAAATATACACAATCTTCTCGTAAAATGGGACCATCTTGTAACGTGTAGAAATTCTCAAAGCACAACGTTCATTGCTTCAAGCTCAACAAACAAATAAATTAGAGAGCATGCCACGTACGGGGAGCCAAAACCAAATAAAACATAGGTATTGAAAAAATATATATATTTTTGCAAGGTGTGAATTTGAACAAAAAAGCAGTGTCTCCACACAGGAAAAATGAAGGTGGTCACTGGAAGCAGCAGGACCAACAACCTGCAGGATTGAGCAAGAATATGTTAGTTATTTTTTAGTGCGGTAATGAAATTCAACACAATATTAGTCGGGACGCTGTTCCATACACCCGGTGCCAATAAAAAAAGATCAACAGAAGAAAGTAGAGCAAGGCATGATTTCATGGACTCTTATGTGGAGCTTGCCGACAGAAACTCAGTGATGGGTCTTGTTTTCAAACCTCCTATTCACTGAAACAAAGATCTAAGAGTTTTTCCAGTATTGAGACAAAAGAATCATTTGAGAGTCACCAACAACCAATAATGCCATAATTTGGTGGACGTGGTCATGGAGGCTTTCAATGTTTAACATATCAAATCAAGTGCACAATGCCAGCACTAAAACTTTACGAACACAGACAGAATCCAGAGGTAAGCATTGGTAAGGAAAAAAATGCCAACCTAACAGGAATTTTGTGGACATCTATTTTCCTTATTTAATGCTTACTCATTATAATTTTCCCCCAAAGTCAGATGCATACCTGGTATAGGGATGATAATCTTCTTTCAGGGCCCACAACTTATGGGAAAGAATGGTAACTCAATAACTACATTTCAGCTTCTTGGGGCAAATGCAGCTAGTGCATTAGCATGCGCAGGAGAGAGGTTGCTCAAAAGGGGTTGCATTTGCTGACCATACAGTGAAATCAAGTGAGAGAAAGCTCTGCCTACTTCGGCCTTAGCTTCAGCAGTTTCTTCAGGGGAAACCACTACTTGAGCAAAAAGATTAACCAACTCCGGAACTAGAGAGAGGATCTGCTCGCATTAAAAGGGAAAAATAAAACGGCAAAGACATCACTTCTTGGAAAAAGCAAGAATTTAGACAACTAATCGGCCAATTTCACATTGCAGTTAGGAAATGAAACAAAATACCTGAGGATTTGATGATAAAACAAGAGTAGATACACAACTATAGACTGTGATGGACTCCTCATGATCTTCTTTCAGAGGAAGAACTTTCAAGAAAACAGGAAGGACCTGCCAAGAGTAACCATAAGGATAGACAGAGCCAAAAAGAAGAATTAGCTATAACGAGTAATGATGCTGATTCTCTAAAAAAAAAAAGCATAAGAAGACACCAAAAGATAACCTGATTTAGTGGGACAGACTCAGGGTGCACCATTATCATCCTTGCCACTGCACCAGCTGCATTATCCCTGACGGCATTGTCTGGCTCAGATTCCCCAAATAGGGGGTAAAGTCCACGCAATGTGTCACCATAGTATCTGGCATTGATGAAAGGAAAAGGCTACAGCAAGGCAAATGCAAGTTCCAAAGAAGACGAGTTCAAGCCCACAATAGAATACTTAGCATATATGTTTCACATTCCCGATTAAAACCCAACAACATCAAATCAAACAGGAAGGAAAACAAAAATTTACAACTATCAAAGAGGGCGAGAGGATAAAGAAAAAGGGGGAGGAGGAAAAGAGGATAACATGAAACAGATTACTATAGAGAAGGATACTTCAAAGCGGACTCGCCCCCATTTTTGCACAGCTCTCCAACACAAAAGGCAGCATTCCTTCTATTAGTGGCCTCGGATGAAGTTAACTCTTTCAGTACCAAGGGCATTACTCTCTGATTCGTATGGAGTGAGTTTCACAAATAAGTCACATATTCTTGAAGACACCATTAGTTATCCAAAAATAAGATGATATATTTAAGAGCAATAGCATTACATCAACATAGCCTGCAATTGGAGAACCCATATCCTGAGCTACTTCTGCAAGGCAAGCAACCACCATGGTTCGATCTTGTGGAGGGCGTGAAGCTCTCTGCTTTAGTTTACAACTACAACAGTGACATACAACAACAAAAGAAATGATAGCATAGAATTGCAACTACATACATCACAAGATCATTGCTAACCCACCGCGAATTTCATTAAAGGATCGTATAGCTTCGCAAATATGGGTGCGAAATGAGAACCCATGGACTTGGCAAATGCAGGAAGAAGATCGGAAACTGCATCCATAAGCTCTTCATCATGCTGGGTATCATCATCATCAATATCACTGTCAGGTTCTGTTTGCTGACAAGCTGATTCCTCTCGGAGCAATAACAAAGTAGCATCAACAAGCCGAGGCATGTCTGAAATCAGATCACATAAACCAGCAAGTTCAAAATAAGATGTTTGGCTTAAATCTGGAAGATCTCCTTTAATAATAGGCAAAATGGAGGCAACTAAACTTTTACTCACATGGCTCCACAGCCATGTAACCATATTCCTTGATGATGTCAGCTACACTCAGACAAGCTTGAGCAACAACTTCTTTGTCATCATCTTCAGCCAGAGTCTTGATATAGATATTCATCACAGTGTCTGTAATTAAAAGGAATCATAAGAGCTAGGCCAGGCAATTTCAGAGCTAAGATATTTGCCATTCCTAACTCAAAAGTTCTGACCTAAAATTACTTTTGTCTTTGCTGCTCCTTCCTACAAAACAAGGAGGATTGTGAAAATGTTAGTACTTTTTAGTATATCCAGCCATCTCTGGTGCTTTCACGACATAAGAGTACCGATACTAAGCTAGCTTTCAAACTAAAGCTAAAGGCGTCACTTCTAGAAACATTGACAAGTGAGGTAGTTCTTTATTGACTAAGATAAAAAATGGAACCAATATTGGCAGATAAAAAGATGCACGAAATCCAAAGTAAAAATAAAAGCCAGTCTCAAATTGCCAAGTACGAGAACCACAAAAGGAACTACTTACGCTAATACTATTCTAAAGCTTTTGATTGGACCCGAAGTCCGAAGGGTTTTCAAGAAAATAGTACTTGAGAGAGAGAGAGAGAGAGAGAGAGAGAGAGAGAGAGAGAGAGAGAGAGGGTTCTGATGCAGACTAACATTTTGACTCTGGAAGATTGTCAGCGCTGCTAGTAAGATATCTGCAATTAAATTAAAATCAATTAACTATGAGAATTCTATAGATTCATTCGTGAATTTCAAACATGGTATAAAGTGAATATTATCTTGCTTGCAAATTTTAACAGTGCTTCCACTATTAATCATAAAAATAAAATTCCAAATAGTTGAATGTAATATTGAGACAAGTTAAAGAAAACAATGACCCGGATAATAACTGCACATGCCAACTTACAAGATTATACATCTATAGAATCACCACTCCATATAAACCTGTTAGCACATCTGAATAAACGTTCACTTGTCTTGTACAGGTTCATGGAGCTTGACCAAGCCTATATATTTTTTCTTGGTTTCTGATATAAATATCAATTCTTTTTTTCCTATTTTTGGAAGGAGTGGGTATGCTAAAGAAAGAATGGAAAAGAACAAAAGAGTTAATGCTGGAAGCTGCGAAAACAAATGAGTTGGAGATAAGGTTTCTTGACAATGACAAGACGACATTTTTTTCATCAATTGCGAGACCATTAACCGAGTTCAGAGAGTTTATTTTAAGGTTTAGATGCACCAAGTAAAAAAGGAGACAAAATAGGTTAGATGCATGGTGCAAAACAACTTTGAAAAATCAGATAGCAGATAGATACTAACGTTTTAGAGCTATTGTTGCCTGAAGCCGAACATCTTCATGAAAATAACCTGAGTGTCTTACCAAAATTTTCAATGACTCCTCCAAATAGCTTAAAAAGATTAAGAAACCAAAATTTTTTATCTCCTTCAATTAGTGCTTTACTCTTGCAAAGGTGAGATGAAAAACTAGAAAGGAAAAACTAAAAGAAATATAGTTAAAGGATACGGTGCATAAGAACTCTTTGTGTGTTGAGCAAATAATCCAAGAGCTTGAGTTGCAGCAGCCTTTTCATCCAAAACTCCAGTTCTTATACTAATATTTCGTACCCTTGGTTCATCACGAGCTTCATCATCAGATGAAACTCCTCCAAATCCATTAAAAATTTCATCATCAGACTCAACGATGTCCACCGCAGAGCCATCATCCAGATTGCATGAAGCAAATGCCAGAGGTACAACATGAGGAAGATACTGTTTACCAAGACAAATATCTACTCATAAATATAGGCAGTAAGAAAATTCCACAAAAGTCACAATATACAAATACATGCACACCTGTGCAAATCCTTCGCCCAAAATTTCTGCTATATTGCTGAAGAATCCATGTGTGTACTCCCGAAGCTCACTGAACTCCAGTCCAAAACCCTGAGAATGGAATTATTAATCAATTACTTAAAAGGACCAATAATAATCTGGTAAAAGAGAAGTGACAAAGCAAGTACCGTAATTGCAGCCTCTATGAAAGGAGGTAATATTGATTCCATCCTGATTCTCCCCACAGACATTGCAACGATTCCAACTAGTTCAGTAGCCCTTGCTCGTGAACGGAGATCCTCATCATTAGCAAGTACCATAAAATTTTTCATCAACTCTAGAACCCTTTCAGCATATGGAAGGAAGGCTTGCTCTGCAGCAGCTGCAACTGAACCAATTGCAGACTGCAAGGAAATTAACAGGAATCCTAAAGTTATGGTCAAACAGAGGAAAATGAACTTTGCAGATAATGATCACCAAATTCAAACCAATGATGCAAGTCTTTAAAGCACACAAGATACATCTTTGTACCATGCACGTCTCCTGCAAATTCCGAGGGCTGCTGTGGAGGGCTGCCAATAGTCTCGCCATCAATGGATCTAGAAAAGGAAGGATTTCTTCCCCCATGTCCTCACAAAATGCAGCCAAAGCATAGTATGACTTCTCCTGTAGAATAAGTCTGAGTTGAGCTCAGAAAATAATTATAACAATAAATGGCAGAACTCAACATTCTGTCCATATTTACCTTTACTTCATCAGATGCATCATCAAGGGCATTTGAGATGCTGGGAAGAACACTTTCATAATGTGATACAATTTCAGGTTGCAAATGCTCAGCGAATTGACCCAATGCAAATGATGCAGCCCCTCTAACCATTTGTTCAGGATCCCTCAAAGCCCCCAAGACAATATGAAGAACAGGTTCCAACTTATTTTTCATCAACTCCAAACAACCCTCTGAAATGACACCTAAAGCAGTAACAGAAGCTTCCCGATACTTTGGGTTTGCATTCTGACTACTCAGAGACACAAATTCAAAAACAGGGGGAAACACGTGCTTGGGGAGGTTTAAAGCCATAGTGTCAATAACTTCAGCAGCGGCTCTATCTGGTGCAAGATCATCATCTTCATCTCCATCAGTTGATTCTGCAAGCAAAGGGCACATAACTTGCAGGATAGGGATAACCAACTTATACTTTTTAAGGGAATTGGACTTGTACTTTGCTAGCCATGAAATTATCTGAATAGCCTGATAAATTGAACAAAGCATAAGAAGTAAGCAAATTATCTAGAACACCCAGAAGGAAGTAAAGGCAATTAAATGGATCAAATCAAAATCCAACAAAGCTTTATACCAACCGCCTAGGCTGATTAGAGTATGGAAGACAGGAAAATATATTTGCAGCTCCTTAGTACCTGATGACGTGTGTTGGATTCCAGATTTTGACTTGAGCACACTTCAAGGGAGAACTGTACAATGGATTTAACAGATTCCCCAAGAAGAGGTGCGGGAGATTCAATCAACTCATCAAAGATTTCAAAGGCAATTACAGCTACATCTTCCTCACCAGAGGCAAGACACTGCCTGGAAACATGCAAAATGCTGGGAATGAATTCACGAAACTTTACCTGCATCAGTATGATATAATCACGCAACAAAAAAATGGAATCAATATGAGTAAGGCCAGAAAGAGCTCAAATTTAATGTTAGAGCCCAAGGGAATTAATGTTTAATATTTAGTACAAGGAATCACATTTGTAAAATGCAATTCATCTCTTAGCATCAATAAATATCATGAGTCACTTCTAGGACAATGCTTTTTGTTTTTTAGTAGTCCGTCAAGAAGTACAGTGAATAGTTGAGCATAATTGCAATAGGAAAATCTAATCTTAGAAATTTCACGAACTGCATAAAAAAGATGCACGCACGAAGTCATCAAAATAACTATAGTTGTTTCTTATACTCCTGTACCTGGCTTACGCCTTCTTTACATCAATAAATTTTAATATTACTTATAAAAAAAAAAAAAAAGTGATGCTTAGAAAATACAGATTTCTCTCTCCAAACTTTTTCTCTCCGTACACCTGAGAAAATACAGATTCATTTCGATGGTGATTGTTTTTAGTGATGCTTAGATTAGTCTTGGAGTCTTTGTGAGTGTTATATTTTAGAGTTAGTGTGTTGAGATGGGGTGGATTAGGAACATTGTTATTGACCAGAAACGTTTTGAGTTTGAGAAGGTTAGCGAGAGGTGGTGGAGATGTACAGAGAGCAGTTGTAGAGCTGTACATCACATTTCTCTCGACCATGGATCCTTGGGGTGGTTGGCTGCAATGGTTAAGGAGGGGATAGCACACCGGGGGTCATCAGAGTTCATTAAGTCACGCAGAAGTGGGCCTCAAGTTCTGGTAATGCAGAGACAGCGTAATTCATATGGGAGTTTCTTCTCCTTATCAGAGTTTGGCCATGGGAAACGTCGTGGCGTGTTAATGATACCAGAAGGAGGAAAGGGGGTGGGATGGAGGTATCTTGATGAGTTGCTGCAGGAACTCACAGCTTCATACTCTGTTCCGAGAGTGCAAAACAGGGGTAGCTGCCTGTGGCGTCTTCCTTCATCATGGCAGGGAAACCATCCCCTGTCGTACAGTGAAGCAGTGTCTCGAGCGCCAAAATATGCAGAGGGAGCAGGTGAGATTTCCTCTCTGGTGAAAAGTCACACTCGTGTAGGGGATGGCAGGGGGATGTCGGGGGTGAATATGGAATACGTGGTTCGTGCTTTGGCTGATATGGAGAAGCAAGTGGGTTATTTGAAGGAGTCCTTGGCTGTTCTGAAACGCAGCGTTGAAGGGGGGGAAAATGTGGGTCTGGGCCAGGTAGAGGTAAGGCCCATGAAGGTGGGCTGTGAGAAGAATATTGAAGACTTGGGTTTAAGGGGGGATGAGGGAGTGTTAGATGGGCTTCAGAAGGGTAAGGGGCTGGCCAACGGCCCACGGAAGATATGGGTACCCACGGGAGGCCGAAATGTTTCGGCTCTGGGTTCTCTGAAGGGACCCGATACTCATCCAGGGGGCCCGAGTCTTGGACTGGGTCTTGGACAGAAGGGGCCGATGGAGGGTGGCGAGTCGTCTGGCGGTGGTGCGACGCTGAGGCTGCCGCCGGTGGAGGAGACGGCGAGGGAGCCTTCTCTCGGTAAAGTCAGGGAGCCTAATGTACCACAGTTGCTTCTGTTTTCTGAGGCTGAGCAGGTACAGAAGGGATCGATGGAGGCCTGTAAACCTTCAGGTGAAAGCTTGTGCATAGAAGAGGGGGAAATCTTTGAGGGTGATAAGCTGTCTCCGAGAGTACGGGAACAACAAGGGGAAGGAGTGGTTTTTTCATTGTCACCCGAATTAATGCAGGCTAATTTCAGTTCTTGGAAGGATGTGTGTAAGATGGGAGAGGTACCGGAGGTAGTTGAAATGAATTCCTTAGCTATGGTGACTAAAGAGGTCACGGCAGATCAAGAGTTAATAGAGGGAGAGGGAAATTTGGTTTTGTTTGAGCCGTGTGACAGTGTCTTAGAGGGGGAGGAAGATGTTGAGGCAGACCCAACCCCTATCAGTGTGGTAACCCCTACTAGATCTTCAGATTGGATTTTGAAAAAAATAGAGGACCTTCAGAACTGTCTGGGAATCTCTTGCGCGGGTTATGAAGAACAGTTTAAAGCCTTGATTATAGCCATCGAGGCAGGCCAGAATGGGGCTGGGACTAAAAGAGAGAGAGAGTTGAGGAGATTGACCTGGTCCATTAACTATGATGGTAAGGAGGGGAGCGCAAGCCGTGGTAGAAACAAAGGGAGGGTCGGATCAGTTGTTAAATGAAGCCCAAAATAATTAGCTGGAATGTTAGGGGTCTTAACGAGATTAATAAACGTCTCCGGGTAAGATCTTTATTAAGGCAATGGAAGGGGGATATTATTTGTCTTCAGGAAACTAAGTTGAAGCATATTGATAGAAATATTATTAGAAGCTTGTCCAGCTGTATGTATGTAGGCTGGATTTACTTACCGTCAAACGGGGCTTCCGGGGGGATCCTGGT
Organism: Carya illinoinensis; assembly: GCF_018687715.1. NCBI lineage: Eukaryota > Viridiplantae > Streptophyta > Magnoliopsida > Fagales > Juglandaceae > Carya > Carya illinoinensis. Next base: position 34,289,084 of record NC_056757.1, read on the forward strand.
TATGTGGGACAAGAGGGTGGTGGAGAGCATAGATGAGTTCGTGGGAGAACACTCGGTGGGATGTCTCTTTAAAAATACAAATGATGGTTTTTTGTGGGCCTTTGCTGGGGTTTATGGTCCTAATATAGATAGTGAGAGGCGGCTACTTTGGGAGGAGTTAGCTGGGTTATGCTCATGGTGGGAAGCTCCATGGTGTATCGGAGGGGATTTTAATGTGACAAGATTCTCTAGCGAGAGAGCAGGAGGGGGTCGTCAAAATCAAGCCATGGTGGATTTTTCAGACTTCATCTCCGAGATGGGACTTATGGATATACCGTTAATGGGTGGGGAATTTACTTGGTCCAACAACCATGTGTGGTCAAGGTTGGACAGATTTATTATTTCCCCGTCGTGGGAATCACATTATCCCGGCTTAAGTCAGAAAAGATTCCCGAGACTATGTTCGGATCATTTTCCCATAATGCTAGATGGTGGTGGTATACAAAGGGGGAGAAGGCCTTTCAAGTTTGAAAATATGTGGCTAAAAGTGGAGGGGTTTGTGGACGTGATTAGGCAATGGTGGAGTTCATACTCCTTCGAAGGTAATCCGAGTAAGGTGTTGGCGGATAAGCTGAAAGCATTGAAAAAGGACTTGAAGATATGGAATGAACAGGTTTTTGGTGATGTAACTGCTCAGAAAAAGAATTTGTTTTTAGAGTTACAAACCTTGGAGGGAGTAGGGGAGGAGAATAACCGTAAAGTCCAAGTCAGTGCTGAATTAGAAAGATTGATTCTAATGGAGGAAATATCGTGGAGGCAAAAGTCAAGGGCTTTGTGGCTAAGAGAGGGGGATAAGTGTACACAATTTTTTCACAGGATGGCTAATGCGCATAGGAGATTCAATGCCGTTGAGTCCATGAACATTAATGGTGAAAATTTTTCAGATCAAGAGGTGATAAAGGAACATGTGGTTAGTCATTTTCAACATTTGCTAGCGGAACCGCACGATTGGCGGCCGACCCTAGATGGATTAGCTTTTGAGACCATAGACCAAACTAGCAGAGATTGGTTGGAGAGACCGTTTGAAGAGGAAGAAGTACACCAAGTTATTAAGAAAATGAATAAGGATAAAGCACCGGGGCCTGATGGTTTTACTTTGGCTTTTTTCCAATCTTGTTGGGAGGTGGTGAGAGAAGAGGTAATGCTGGTTTTTCAGGAATTCTTTACGCATGGAAAATTTGAAAAAAGCTTAAACGCTACTTTTATTGCCTTAGTCCCTAAGAAGGCGGGGGCTATGGAGGTTTCGGACTTCAGACCAATAAGTCTTGTGGGCAGCGTGTACAAGATACTTGCAAAGGTTCTTGCCAATAGGTTGAGTACGGTAATGGAAAAGATCATTTCTAAATCTCAAAATGCCTTTGTGAAGGGGAGGCAAATTTTAGACTCGGTTCTTATAGCAAATGAGTGTTTGGACAGCAGAATCAAGTCCGGAATCCCAGGTATTTTGTGTAAACTTGATATGGAGAAGGCGTACGACCACGTGAATTGGGATTTTTTGGTGTATATGTTGGTTAGAAGTGGGTTTGGGGCAAGATGGAGGCAGTGGATAAGACACTGTGTATCAACGGCGCGTTTCTCGGTCTTGGTTAACGGGGATCCAGTGGGATTCTTTAATAGCTCGCGGGGGTTACGGCAAGGAGATCCATTATCCCCTCTCTTATTTGTTCTGATTATGGAGGCACTAAGCAGAATGGTGTCAGCGGCGGTAGGGGGTGGATTTTTCTCAGGTTTTAATGTGGGGGGCAATCATGGTTCCATCATTATTTCTCATCTCTTGTTTGCAGATGATACCTTATTATTTTGTGAGGCAACGGCAGGTCATATAGAATCCCTGAAGGCTATTTTGCTATGCTTTGAAGCCGTGTCCGGGTTGAAGATCAATCTTGCTAAAACGGAGATGGTTGCAGTGGGAGAAGTAAATAATATCAGGGGGCTAGCTAACATCTTGGGTTGTGTGGTCTCTTCCTTGCCTTTGAAATATCTGGGCCTTCCGCTGGGGGCTTCTTTCAAAGCAAAATCTATTTGGGAAGGGGTGCTGGAAAAATTCGAACGTAGACTGGCTGGGTGGAAAAAGGTATACTTATCAAAAGGGGGACGAATAACCTTGATTAAAAGTACGCTATCTAACCTTCCTACATACTTTTTATCCTTATTCCCACTCCCTGCTAGCATTGCACAGAGATTGGAGAAACTTCAGAGAGATTTCCTATGGGGTGGGATAGGAGAAGAGTTCAAGTATCATTTGGTGGGATGGGATAAGATTTGTACTCCGTTGAGAGATGGTGGGTTGGGGATTAGGGATGTAAGGGCCTTTAATATGGCATTGTTGGGTAAATGGCTGTGGCGGTATAATTGTGAGAGGGAAGCTTTATGGAAAGGAGTGATTGACATAAAGTATGGTAGTGAATGTGGGGGTTGGTGTTCTAAAGAGGGAAGGGGGACTTATGGTGTGGGGCTTTGGAAGTATATAAGGAAGGGGTGGGAGTCCTTTTCTTGCAATACCCGGTTATGTTTAGGGGATGGTAGTAGGATCAGTTTTTGGATGGATAGGTGGGTGGGTGATCTGGTTCTAAAGGATGCCTATCCCACAATCTTTGCTATTGCACGGGAGAAAGCAGCTGTGGTGGCTGATTTGAGGGTGATCTTTCAAGACACACAGGAATGGAATATTAGTCTTACCAGGGATGCAAATGATTGGGAAGTAAATGACTTGCTGGAGTTTATGAATTTACTGTACAGCTTGCCCATTGCTGCCACAACTGAAGATGTGATGGTTTGGAGGCCGAATAGAAAGGGGAAATTCTCGGTACGTTCCTTCTATGAAGTCAATACCATGCAACAAAGGCCTAAGTTTCCGTGGAAGAATATTTGGAGAAGCAAAGCACCAACTAAGGCTGCATTTTTTGTATGGACAGCAGCACTAGGGAAGATCTTGACCACTGACAATCTTAGAAGACGTGGCCTTATTATTGTGGACTGGTGCTGTTTGTGTAGAAACAATGGAGAGACAGTGGACCACATACTCCTACACTGTAAGTTCGCAAGTGAGATATGGAACTACTTCTTCAACAGAATGGGAATAGCATGGGTAATGCCAGGTCGGGTGGTGGAGCTTTTAGCAAGCTGGCGAGGAATCTCCGGAACTCCGCAAATTGCATCTTTGTGGAGGATGGCTCCAATTTGTATTTTTTGGTGTATTTGGAATGAAAGAAATGAGAGACTTTTCGAGGATCATGAACGTTCCTCGGAAGAGTTTCGGAGTTTCTTATGGAAGACTTTATTTCTGTGGGCCATGGCTTTAGACTTTAATGGCCTAAGCTTCCATGATTTTCTTGCTTCTGTCTCTAGTTCCTAAATAGGTGTATGCTCATGTATACCTCCAGTGTACCTGGGCTATGCCCATCTTTATCTTAATAAAGCTCTCTATTACCTATCAAAAAAAAAAAAAAAAAAAATTAACTACAGTTGTTTCTCAACATCATTTACAATACAAGATAAACACAAATATACGTTCAAATATTTCAGGACAGTGAGATTCCTTCCAAAGTACAATTTTTACTTTTCTATATTAATAAAAATAGGTTACCAATTGAGGACCACCGCAAAAATACAATCCGACAACAGATTACAAACTCACCACTTCATCTCCATCGTTAGTGAACTCTAGAAAAGACCCCACTGCTCTGGTAGTACATGGAAAAAAATCTAGTAAGCAACCATATGATATTGCTCGTTCACTACAAAAGGAACAAAAAATTGTAAAAAAGGAATACGAAAAGGAATTTTAAATTACTTGAGAGAAGCAACTCGAACACGATTACTAGTCTCATCCTGCAGGCACTTCAATAGAAGAGCTTGCAAATCCGTGAAATGCGGTCGAAAACTACTCCCAATGGTTTCAGTTAAGGAGCTGAAAAGGATCAGGGCCACCTTGTACCACAAAGAAGAAAAATCGTATGAGTTAGCCAATTTAACATTGTAAATAAGCACCAGTATGAGCAAGCATCCATATGAAAAACTCATACGCTGAAAAGATAAGGATAATAGTTTTGTCTCAGCTAATGAAGATACAGGATAGATAATAAGAATCATCAGAAATTGATGAGCAAACATATTCATGGTAATATAAGAACAAAGAAAAATAGATTTGACCGTAGTTCATCCCCTAAAATGTGATATAGGTAGGTTTTAGTGTAATAATGCGAAGGCAAAATGTGGAACATCTCGGATTCCGTAAAAATTATGTTCCTAAAGAAGTAAGCAAATTACAAGTGATACAATTATCACTGATGCATATTCATACTCTTATATAAGTAGCTACATAGTGCCAATTGGACAGAACAATCTTTTTTTTTTTTTTAATCGGTAATCAAGTAGTTTTACTCATAATAACATGCAAATCCCAAGTGCACAGGGAGTATACTTGAGAAATACCTAACTAGAGTTTACAACTGAAAGAAGAAAGTCATGGACATTTAGGCCAATTGGACAGAGCAATCTTCTCTAGGGTCATAGTTATACTTGAAACTGCCTACCAAGGCTGTGAGCTTATAACGTCAGTAAACATAGTGTGGAATATATACCATGAATTTTATGTGTATACAAGAAAAACCCATCAAGATTAACATAATCCATCATACTTACAGAATCAAGAAACTGATAATGTGGATGCATGTTGAAAGAGGTCTAATAGGACAACAAGATATCAATGAGGGGCAGCACAAGACATTATAACAACATGTAGAGGACAAACACATGGCTTCGAAGAATTGTGAGCTTACTTCTCTATGGTCTTCTTGTGCACTCTGGCTACATTGGAACAAAAAGGGCAGCAAATCAGGCCACTCGCCTGCTGGAATGGCATGCTTTGCAATGACACTCACCACATTTGCACTTGCTCGCCTCACTGGTGGGCTGCAGTAGTACAATCAATAAGATCATTATCAAAATCCCAGAGCAAAGTGATTAGAAATACAATTAATTTGACATCAGGGGCACTTGACTAGCTGGCAGAGAAAGAGAAACTCAAATTTAACAAACCACTAAGTAAAAGAATAGGCGGGACTGGTTTTAGAGAATAGGCCTCATGTGAGAATGTTCAATGAAAAAGGATAGCGGGCGGCCTGAACTATGGAGTAGTTGCTTTGTCTCCAGAAGCTATAAAAAGTTCCACCCTAGGATACATTACTTTAACTTACATTTCCTAACTCTTAACGGCACTCAAACATGAAGTTTCAAAGCCTCAAAAATTCATTTAGCAAAATATCAGACATGCAAGAAGGCTAGATGATAAAAACTGAACATATTATATGCAAGGGTCATCATGGTAAAATCTCACTATAGCAGCAACTGAACCAGTATACATAAAAGCAGGTTTATGGATTACCGATAAATATTGGAAATTTCAAATGCTCAATTTCAGTGCATCAATACAGAGGCAAAAGAAATAAGCTCCAGCTGAGTAGGAGCCATCAACAACCATGAGATCAATACCTCAATCACAACAAACACAGCCTCGACCAAACCAATCTAGTATCTTGCGCAGTTAAAAAGGGAAAAAGAATTCCAAGTTTAATGTTTCTCCCATCCCTAAATTTTCTAATCAAACAAATTTCTTACCACAATTATAGCAAAAATTCAAAGTTCAATTCTTTAGAATCATCAACATCAGGTCAATGCATCTTATTCAGCCGCAGTTCGATAAGGCAACAAAACCGATTAAGCTTCATAATATACCAAAAATCAAATTTGAAATCAATAATACCCATATCCAAATTCAGCACAAAATTGATAATCCGTCAATTAAAAGCAACACATAAATAAAAATAACTGAGTCATAACTTTAAACCGGGGGAAAAAAAAAGTGCATTTTTATTTATCGGTATAGTTAATTTGGACCTGTGTTCCATGGTAATACTCTCAATGAGGGACTGTTTGACAAGCTGCTTGAGCTGCGGGGGGAGCTTGGCCCAGTGGCCGGTGATCTTCTTGCGGAGCAGCACGGCGGCTAACTGGCGGACGTTGGGGGTCTTGGCCGTGCGGAGATGCTGCACCAAAGCGGGCACCACCTGCGGGTCCTTGGCCAAGCGCTTTATCTGCTCCTCCGCCTGCCGCCTCGCGTCGTTGTCCGGCATCAAGAATTGTATCAGCAAGAGCTCCAACGACTGCGCCATTGCTCTGTTTCTCTGTCCCTCTCTCTCTCTCTCTCTCTCTCTCTGTGAATTTTCTTAAAGGGCCTGGCTAGCTTCTTTTTCTTATGATGGAGGCTGGTGCCGCGAGTCGAGGCTTTTGAGGGTTCTTGAGTTTTGCTTTGCTTTGTATTTAAGGGAGCAGAAGTGGCAGTGTGTTTTGGGGTTTTACAGCGCACAGAACTGGTTTTGTTGGGATTTTAGTAAATAAAATGTCGTCCTACACAGTGCACGATTGTTGGGGTCCACGCATGGTGTTTTGTCCCGCCTTACTTTACCTATTCTTTTTTCTTTTTCTATTTATATAAAAAATATATATATCTCCTTTTCTTATAAAATTATCAATTATTATATAAAGTTTATAATTTCTTTCTTTATTTTTTTGGATAATATTATATACACATTTAGAATGCATAATTTTCAGATATTCCTTATAAAAATATAAAAGTTATGATTAAACAAATAATTTTTTATATATCTAAGATTTATTTACTTTTTATGACAAAAGACTATATAAAAATTACACGTTTCAATATTATATTTCTTTTTTTTCTTTTATATTGTAAATATTTAGATCGATGGTCTTCAGCCAAAGTTCATGCAAGATAGCCTCTTAGGGATCATTTGGATTGAAAAATTATCTATTCTCGTTTCATCATTTTGATTTTTTTAAATTTTTATATAAAATATAATAAAAAAATTAAAATTTTTTATATCTTAAAACAATAATAATATATTTTAACAATATTTTATTCAACTTTCATATAAAACTGTGTTATTTCATCTCAGTATCTAAGCAATCTCTCAATCAACTCCTCGACAGTCAATTTATAGCACTGACATTGATTTAAGGAAAACAAATCATTTTAAATTTATCTAATCATTACAACTTTCATAAATTTCTATACAAACTAAAATATACAATTCAACATTTTCAAATCTCAAAATAAAAATAAACAATTCAACTTTTTTAAATCTAACAAAACAAATATTAAAAATATTTATTCTAACAATATTTTATTAAACTTTTAATTTTAATCTCAATTTATTTCATCTCATATGTGAAAACAAATAAGTCTTAGCATTGGTTGAGCCATTTGTTAGTTAAACATACTACTTTTTATATTTCGGCTAATTTATTCAAAATCAACAATACATTGAAATATTAGTCATAATTCTCTAAATAAGATTTTATTATTAATAGTATTTTATTTATTTTTCAAATTTTTATTTAAATCCATCGAATCCTATCTATTTTTTTTTTTATAATTTTAAAAAACGGTAACCTATAAAATCAAAATACATCCAAACAAAATATCAAATTGCATAAAATCAACGTCATCAAATTACACAAAACATTAAAATAAATAAATAAATACATCAACTTACAAGGCATCATTTAGTAGGCCTGGCCCGCCCAATCAATTTGTTGGCCCGACCCGACGTGGCCTGCAACCTAAGCTCAGCAGAAATAGCCTGACCCAAATGGTTTGGGTCGGGTAAAATTAGCAGGTGTTTTTATTTTTATTTTTTGTTTCATATGAAGCTGCTCACCCATCCACTACATGACATCTCATGATTCTCATCCATAACATAAACAATAAACAAGAATGCAACGTGCTCTAATCCTTTGATCAATGGAAAATATTCCAGTCTTTGAAACAAATTCATGAACATGTCCGGAGATTACGCCATGCTCACCACTAATTCAAGAGAATGCAGCGTGTTCAATGAGGCCCATCCAAGACTCTTGCAAAGGTACAGGGAGGCACAAAGGGAAACGGCTACATTAAAGAATATTAATTGCATTACATACATAAGTACAAGAGCGGTGAAAATTTGAAATGCCTGGAGCAAACGCCCAATTATATTAAAGATGCTGTAGTTCAGAAGAAATCATCATCACTTTTTATTGTGACCAAATCAACTGACAAGAGATGCCCAACACCAACTTCATTCTTGAGGGTTTTGGTTCAAAGCCGAAGACAATGTATTAGGATTCAAAGGAATAAAATTGTAAATAAAAAAGCTGATTGTAGTAAATTTCAAAACATGTTTACAAGCTTCTCATTAAAAGGTCATTTTTTTCCTCTTAATCTAAATCACCCAAAAAATAAGTTCAATATTTTTTTAAAGAATAGAAAAAATAAGGGAAAAAAAAAAACAAAAGCTTGACATTTCAGAACCGTTGAAGCTTATTTGGAGTGTTAGACTAGCAGGCTAACTTGAATGAGTGATTTTTGAAAGCAGAAGTGAGATTTAATCTGCAAACTTAGACTATTATAGAGCTAAGTTGAAACAGAGTTCACACGGTGATGATCTTGGAACTACAGCTAAAGAGAGAAAATGAACATACTTCCGTCTTAGAGACCCACGTAGAAACAGATCTTGGAGCTGCAACTAGGGGGAGAGAGAGAGAGAGAGAGAGAGAGAGAGAGAGAGAGAGAACTAGGGTTGAAGACAAAGGGAGATATGGGTTGGTTGTTTTGCTACGATTCCGCCCGCAAAATTAGATGACCTGCTTACAATTTTAACTCAACTTTATCAAGTGGATCTAATCAGGTTAATTGGTTTATGAGTATTTCTGCACAGACCTATCATTTACTGTGAAATTGTCATGGGGGGAATTATTTTTTTTAATTAACAGATTTTTTTATGGAGGGAAAAAAATGCTTCTTAATTAATTGCCTATTTCTGTTGCTTCATACAAACATGCCTATTAATTGTAGATAAAAATTATTTTTATTTGTCTTTGCCTATTCCAAGATAGGATAAATGAAGTGATATTACCTTGCACTCAAAGCATCCCAAGGTCAATTTTCTCATACAATCATAGCCAATTAAATAATGCTAGATACAATCAATTTTATATATATTTATGTATTCCACTGATGTGATTAACCAAAACAGTTATTTTATATTAGTGGAGTAAATAAGAAATACGTAAAAATGACTATATATAGAATTTTTGTTTAAAAAAAATAAATTCCACTATTAAAACATAAATTTTCACATAGATTTTAAATTCATCTATTTTTTTAAAAGAAATATGCAAAATTTATATTAAAATTGCACATACCATTTTTCTAATTAGTTAAGTCGGCCCGCATACATTGCGACCAGATGGGCAGCAAGAAAGGCGTTGATTCCGAGCCCATGAAGGCAAGGCCCATGTGGGAATAGATTCATGGGACAGTAGAGAACTAGAAATGGGAGCATATCTATACTAATATATAAAGTGCGAATAACTTATCTACAGTATTTTCGTCTAATATTTTTATTTTCAATTTTGCCCTTAGTTTTATTTGACAATTATAGTGATTTGCATTTTACTTTTATCCTGCCGACAGTTATTTTGGTCTTTCTCCATTCCCACCAACTGATTTAGCTTTTCCTATTTTATTTTCAGTTTTGCCCCTTAATTTTATTGTCTAGTTTGTTGTCCTTGGTGTCATTTTGATTCGCCGACTTGATTTTAATGTCTTTTTACAGTTAAAGCTTATCACTTTGTCTGATAAAATGCAATCGGATTGAAATTTAAATGTCAATATTTCTTTCATTCTGTATCTTCTACTATCTATTCTCCGTATTCTAACCTTTTAAAAAAAATATCCTAGATGAAGTTAATCGTGAATCTTAGCAATTGTAAGTATGTTTTTGTTGTTTCTCTCAATATTATAAGGATGAATTGTATTGTATGAATGTTGTTACAGTATGTAATTAGATGATTTGCATATGCTTTCATTGGACGTGGTTTTGGAGAGAGAGGGAGAGAGAGAGAGAGAGAGAGAGAGAGAGAGAGAGATGGGGTTTCAAACCATGTTGTAGGTTGTGTAGGGTCAAGTGGGGTAGGTGGGTTAGTGGGTGAGAGTCGCCGGAGTGGGTGAGATGATAATAATATATATTATATAATATTTTATCTAAAATAGTAACGTAGTGGGTGAGATGATAATAATAATAATATCTATGAGATTTCTAACAAGACAGAGACATCTCATACATCTCGCAAGTCCAATAAAAGCAAGTCCGGTTTGCACATGCATGACTGCGAGCTGCAGTCGATGGCAGATCTGAGGGACAAATAAGAGGAAAGAGATGTAAAGAGAGAGATCATCCGTGCGAGAGAAGAGAAAGGGACTACAGGCCTCGGGCTTGGGGAGGAGGAAGCACTTGGTGGTGGGAGAGACTAGATAAGACCAGATGGGCGTAGGGTTATTTTTGAAACTTTATTTTTGAAGGAGTTTTTTTTTTTTTGAAAGGGAGTTTTTTTTTTTTTGGCTTTCTCAGCTGCATCTGTTGTTTGGGTGGGTTTATTTCACCATCTTGTGTGTATTAAGGAACTATGTTTGGGTGGTATCTTGTTTGTGTGTATTTTTGTTTTTTTTTTTTTTGTATTTCGTCTGCATTTATTTTTTGCGTGTATTTTTCCTTGTTGTTTTGCTATTGATGTATATTAGATTTCTATTTTTCACATCTACAGAACAATTTTTTTCAATCCGATAGTTTTTGGTTACTCTTATCTCTATGCAAGTAATGGCTGTAAGTATTTTCTCCCCTTAGTTTCCAAAGCACAACATGGATGCATTGATTGTCTAGCAATGATGATATGTGCTGAATTCAAAACTCCAGAATCGTTTGCCTTCACCTCAGAGAAGATTACCATTCCTGGAAAGAAAGATGGTACCAGTTAGTTTCATATCCTTATTATGAACATAAATATTGATTCATATAAATATGCAGTTAATCATGCATATCCAATCAATCTTAACTAAGCTTAACAATATAGTGGTCTTAAAAATATACCAGGAATGGCATTTGCTCTATATGTTCTTAGGGCATCAGTGTCTGTCTCTCCAGAAGTGACTGCATACACTCGAGCTGGCACTGGAGGTCGTGGCTTTGGTTTGAGATCTCTGTTGGTCAATACATACAGATACAGTTATAATAAAGCATAAAATTTTGAATTAGTGTTGTTGGGCGCTATAGTTTGAATAATGGGAAATAATTTTCAGATAGATCTGAGTGTTCTTTATACATGGTAATTTAGAGTTGTATGTTCATGGTGTGAACATGCGTCGAACAAACTAAACCTTTTTTTTAATCTCATCAATAAAAAAGTTTGTTTTTACTATCTTAGCATGCTCTTGTTGAATTTTTTTAGTGCAACTGGGTTTGAATGAACTGGTTTGTCATTGAAAGCCATATGTAAAAGGTAGCTTCCATTTAATTGTTCTCAAATTTTAAAATTGCTTTTGTTACACTTCGAAAGTAGCTCTCTTATTCGTTTCTGAGACCAGTATAGGTGTTAGGAATGATATTGACTGGCTATGCGAGCCTCTAAATGATTATCAAACTAAATATTGATCTGTTTGAATTGAGTAAATATAGCCACAAATTAATTGACTAATATTGATCTGTTTGAACTGTGACCCACTGCATCACATATATATTTCCAGTGTTGAGTTTTTTAAAATTTCTTTTACGTGTTAAAAAAAAAAAAACGTTGATGGATATCTATAAAAATTTATATACCAAATACTTGTTATACTCTACAAAACGATATAGCAGGTTGACTAACCAAAATACTTTAAACTTCTATTGCATACCTCCACAATATTTAACACTGATGATTTTTTAGTCCAACAAAAATTCTTAGATTTTTTTATTAATATTTATTTTATCAACATAATGTCAGGTTATACAATTTTTTATTTTCATCATTTTCTTTGATTAACAACCAAATTTATGCCCCACTAGGCAAACGTTCGAAGGATGTTACATTTCCTAGTCTATATCTATACTAATATATAAAGTGTGAATCGCTTATCTACAGTATTTTCGTCTAACATTTTTATTTTCAATTTTGCCCTTAGTTTTATTTGACAATTACAGTGATTTACTCTGTACTTTTATTCTGCCGACAGTTATTTTGGTCTTTCTCCATTCCCACCAACTGATTTAGCTTTTCCTGTTTTATTTTCAGTTTTGTCCCTTAATTTTATTGTCCAGTTTGTTGTCCTTGGTGTCGTTTTGATTCACCGACTTGATTTTAATGTCTTGTTACAGTTAAAACTTATCACTTTGTCTGATAAAATGCAATCGGATTGAAATTTAAATGTCAATATTTCTTTCATTGGACTTGCGAGATGTATGGGATGTCTCTGTCTTGTTAGAAATCTAATAGATATTATTATTATTATCATCTCACCCACTACGTTACTATTTTAGATAAAATATTATATAATATATATTATCATCATCTCACCCACTCCGACTCTCATCCACCAACCCACCCACCCCACTAGGCCCTACACAAGCTACAACCACTAACCCAATGAAATCATTAGCAAATATATTAACATCATACTATTAATTGTAAAGCAAATCTCTCTAATTATGCACATGTTTTCACAACAGATGTTTTATTCTTTTTACATTTATGATTTTTTACTTCTTCTTGAGCTCCCACCCATTTCTCACAGACCTCTCTCTCTCTCTCTCTCTCTCTCTCTCTCTCTCTCTCTCTCTCTCTCTCTCTCTCTCTCTCTTCGTTTATTCTTCTTCATAGAATCTCCATCAACTTTTACCTCTTCCACGGCCGCTTTCTTCTTAGTCTTCTTCTATTTTCTTTCATTTTTGTGTTTTTTGTTACTTGAATAATGATAAAGATTGTGTAATTTTGATATGATGGGCAAGTTTGATTTTTAGGAGCAGAAATTTGGGTCTCAGGCTTTGCCTCCGGCGACCGCTCTCTGGAGACGAGCTCAGTGCCGTCGGATTCAAGTACAAGTTTTATTTTTGTCAAACACACTTCAAGATTCTATTTTTTTTTCATTGTGCATGGCGAGTATTGTTTTGTGTATTAATTTTGTTGGTGTTTCAGACATGAGGTTCGGCTGATTAGCCACAATCAACACTCTAGTCATCGTTGGGCTCGAACCTTGGAAGCCCAGATAGTCCATCTCAAGAACCATCGCCACCACCTACTCCTCTTATCTTTGGAGAAGACCGGCCCTTTTCGGATGGCAGTTACGATGTTGTTGGAAGGTTGGAGAAGATGAAACTAAACGAATGCGAGATGCCCAAATACCTAGATGAAGGACTTCGAAGCATGCCATTCAAACCAAATGTTGGGTTAAACTCAAACCAAGCTCTCACTGACGATCAACTTCATGCTATTTTTAAAAATTTCTGGTTTTTAGCTGTATATATGATCTTTTTAGACTTTTTGTTGCAAGTTAATTTGTACTTTTTTTTGGTACTTTTTATAGTTCTCTAGACCGAAACAGCGTGTTCTGACGCAACAACGTTCTCCGAATTGGCGAGGACAAGCTAAAATTTCTCAGCAACCCAAGCGAAGACAACATCCAGAGCAATTTCAGAAGAAAGGTGGGTCTGTCAATGGAGGAAGGGCAACTCATACAAACTCATGGATTCAGACCCAGCAACAGGTAAGATGTCACCATCAAAACGGATCAGGTATGAAGATATTTTTCCTAGGTAGCGATTCAGGAAAGACCAAGTATTATATTTTATGGTACACTGAACATGAACAAGTTGGATGGTGGTTGGAGTAACTTTCGCATCATCCAATGCCGTGGGTCTCATTCATGAATATTTTTTTTTAATCTGTCTCATAAAATTATTGAAGTTTGATCCTATTGAGTTAGTTGTTTTAGTCCAGCTCGATTGTTATTTTATAAAATTTGTGTTTCTCTTGAAAATTCGAAACGAAAAATTAAATAATAATTTCATATATATAAGAAATAATAATACATTTTCACTCTAAAAACATAGTCCAAAGTACTCTATTACGCCTCTCGGATAAGCTAATTCAATTCCTATTTTCAAATATCGCAAATTGTTTTATAACTATTAATTTGTCTGTTACTTGGCACTCTCTCTGGTCTATGATAATTAATCATAGATAGATAGATTGTGGCTCTAAGTCACGAGAGAGAGAGAGAGAGAGAGAGAGAGAGAGAGAGAGAGAGAGAGAGAGAGAGAGAGAGAGAGAGAGAGAGAGAGAGAGAGAGAGAGAGAGAGAGAGAGAGAATCCAAAGTATCTTTACGTTAGATGAACATGATCCTCAACATTTTTATCTAAATATATTTTCTAAATTCATTAGTTTGTCTTCATATTTTATCCCCCTTGCTTGACTCGCTCTTTGTTTTTAATAGTTGGTGGATCCAATAGAGAATTATTATAAAGATGAAGCAGCAAGAGCACAAGCAAGAAGAGATCTGCTCAACTCCATTGTGGATTATAGGAAGTCTGTTGATTCAATCCCACCTAAGGATCAAGAGGCAGTATGATATGAAATTGCCAATGATGACTATTACTAATCTCATGCTGTTTTGATGATGTTTTCAATGTTTTTAACTCTCCATTATTTTCAGATCAATAATGAGTGCAATAAAACTAAGAAGTATTTCACCATAGAATGGCAGTACCATTAACTTCATTTATTATTTTTTAATCATACCTTTATTTATTATTTATTTTATTAAACCTTTAATTATTTACTTACAAAAAGTCATTTCATTCATCCATCTTAATCGTGGGACACCCAGAAAGTGTGGAGACTTTTAGTGGGAGAGTAATTAAATTTGGTGAGATAAAATAAATTATGCACATGATTTCGAGTGTGAGTCGAGACAAAAGAGAGGTGATATTGGAGAGTGTGGAGACTTTTAGTGGGAGAATAGTTAGATTTTGTGAGAAAATGGGTACAAAAGAGATGGTGATATTGAAGAGTGTGGAGACTTTTCGTGGGAGAGTGGTTAGATTTGATAAGAAAATGGGTGACAAAAAAGATGGTGATATTGGAGAGTGTGCAGACTTTTAGTGGAAGAGTAGTTAGATTTGGTGAGAAAATGAGTGAGGCTGTCGGGAAGAATCCAAAACTGATTGTCGTGTTGAATTGAATATTGAGAATCGAAACTCAATATCTACTCCATTATTAATAATAATAAAATGATTACTTAATAAGATCTATCCAACTAGATCCTATTTAATTAAACTTTTTGTAATATCAATGTTTCCATCTCAAAGTTGGGAAATATTTTTTTACAATCCACTCACCTAATTCTCAACTAATCCCACCAATGCTCTAGATCTCTCTTACCTGTAATTGATTTGTGATAGTTTGTACAAAAATGTGGACAAAAAAATTCATCTCTATTTTTAATGAAGACCAAGGAATGAGCGAGTGGCTGTATTGATTTATGATCAGGTGTATACAAATGAAGATTAAATATTATAAAGTATTTACGTGGTGTACAACTATTCAAGTGCTGCTTAAGGAGGTGGACCGCTCCCCAGCCTTTCTCTTTTTTAATCTTGGTTCCAACGACACCAAAAACAAAAAAAAAAAAGAACGAAATGGAGGTAATAATAATAATAATAATAATAATAATAATAATAATAATAATAATAATAATAATAATAATAATAATAATAATAAAAGGAGAGATTATGGAGTGTAGACCACACCCCAGAAAGAAGAAAAGCACAAATCCCAGATTCAACGGACTAACTACTAACTTAAGGTGAAATAGCTGGCATATATCTATACACATATATCTCTATTCCAAATTTTCAATAATCAAGTTCAAAGACTTCAACTAAACATAAATTCAATACGCTTTATTAAGTGTTGACAATTTCCATCTTCTCTCCTTTTTGGCCCTACAAAATGACAACCTAACCGAGTCTTGCCAAAACAGTATTGGAGTTGAGTAATAAACAAATATTAAAAAGGGGAAAATGAAAATAAATTTTGAGGAAAAAAATCTAAAATGGTACGTAGGGCGTTTGGATGTTAAGATAAATTTATATATATTTATTAAATGTTAAAAAAAGTTTATAGATCCTGCATATAAAAAGACATTGAATTTATAAAAATTGTAAGTTTCACATATAAATAAGTTTTGAATTGAGTAATATTTAGTAATTTGAAAATTAAATATTAGATTTAATTTAAAATTAGATTGAATTGAGTTAATTTCAATATCTTTCAACATCCAAACGCCCTACGTACCATTTAGATTTTTTTCCTCAAATTTTATTTTCGTTTTCCCCTTTTTAATCTTTGTTTATTACTCAACTCCAATAGGCAAGACTCGATTAGGTTGTCATTTTGTAGGGTCAAAAAGGAGTAAAGATGGAAATTGTCAACACTTAATAAAGCGTATTGAATTTATGTTTAGTTGAAGTCTTTGAACTTGATTATTGAAAATTTGGAATAGAGATATATGTGTATAGAAAATTGGAAAATCAAACAATAACTTCAAAATCATGCGTCTCATACCAACGCAAAGCAAATGTTAATGCTCGTAGGGATAAATGCGTAAAATTCGAACTCTGTGATTGGAAAGTGTGGTGGGGGCCCAAAGCGTGAACGTTGGGGGTACGGGGTATCCGAATTTCTGTAGTGGCGCGGTTTCACGTGCATAGAGTCAATGGAGCCATTGCGGGTGGGTCCCATGTCAACTATTTCACCTTAAGTTAGTCCGTTGACTCTGGGATTTGTGCTTTTCTTCTTTCTGGGGTGTGATCTACACTCCATAATCTCTTCTCTTATTATTATTATTATTACCTCCATTTCCTTTTTTTTTTTTTTTTGGTCATTGGAACCAAGATTAAAAAAGAGAAAGGCTAGGGAGCGGTCCACCTCCTCAAGCAGCACTCAAATAGTTGTACACTACGTAAACATTATATAATATTTAATCTTCATTTATATACACCTGATCATAAATCCATACAACCACTCCTTCATTTCTTGGTCTTCATTAAAAATAGAGATGGATTTTTTTGTCAAAATTTTTATACAAACTATCACAAATCAATTACGGGTAAGATAGACCTAGAGCATCAATGGGATTAGTTAAGAATTAGGTGATTAAAACAAAAGTCTCTATCTAACACGATCGTTTTAGGCACTCCATGCAATCTGACAATATCTACTATATAAATTATCGTCAATTTTTTTAGAGAATCTGTATTCTTAATAGGTATAAAGTGAGCATTTCTCGTCAGACAATCAACTATTACTTAGATAGTATTATTTCCAGCTGAAGTCCTTGGAAAGCCCACTATAAAATCCATCAAACCTAAAACTTCAAGTAAATAATCTTCTGAAACTCTTCCTTAGAAAAACATAAGCTATATACTTTAAGTATTCTTGTAAATAACATAGTTAGTAGAGAATTCATCAAAATTAAGCCGTTAACCTCTTTCTCTCTCTCTTTTCAACAAAAACGGTGACCCTCTGTTTTAGACCAGACAACTCTAATTCATAGGATTTTTACAGATTTTCTGTAGCTGCCACTAGAGTTTTACAAGTTCACAGACTTGTTTATTTATCTCTTTGACACCCATACCTTATATCGATGTAGTAATCATGTGACCGAGTTATAAACTTAAAGAATAACAGCTATAACAAGCTGAAAGATTCATACATGGATTAGTTTGCCACTGAATATATACCATTCAAGTACAATGGACATATAAGCATGAGCGACAAAAGAATGTTAGAATATATATTAAATGCTTAACTTCACTTATTCTCATCAACATGGGCTTTTAGTAGTGATAAGATGGTGCCAAAACTTAAGTCCTGAGTATGATATACGACAACACACCTAACCTCCCCGTTATAAATTGAATATCTTAGGTGTTATGTTCCGCTTATAAAATAGGAGTTTAGCCCACGCAAGACAGCGAGTGTTAGAACATAAATGAAATAATTGATTCACTTGCTTCCTATTAGCTTATGATAATTTAATTATAAAAGGGGAGTTTAGACCACGTGTGACGGCGAGTGTTAGAACATAAATGAAATTGTTTCCTATTAGCTTAACAATTGATAATTTAACAACGAATAAGGTCATAGTTGATATGCTCACTAAATTTATTTAGTCGATTAAAGTTTATATCAGTGGAGTCGAGCTGCTTTGAAGAAAGGAACCAGAAAATACCATAAAGATGGTTGAATACTACTTTTGTTGCCCCAACCGCTTTGATGCACTCGAAAAGACTGGCAAGAGTACTGTCAGTTCTGATCAGCATAAGCTCAGCCCCAAGGGACTTCAGGGACCGTTCCAAGTGGGCAAGAGATTGCTTCAGCCACCACCTTGAAACTCGGCTGGGATAAAATTGTCCTTCCCCTTTAGGGCACCATATATAGACAGGAAAAACAGAACCATCCCTAGCAGCTGCAGCTAAGGCGGGATTATCCTCTATTCTGAGGTCCCTCCTAAACCAAACGACAGTCTTGATGCCACCCATATCAGCTGACTAAGATCCTCCAGACTCAAACCAAAGTTCTAAATTTCTTAGTGCTTACGGTATGGTCTCTCACCTTACTCCAGAAGGAGGAAAACCCACAAAATTCTTATCACTCACGATATTCTATCAAACAGCTCACTAGTTCCCAATTCGAGAACCCCACCCAAAGAACCTAAAAACAAAGACAATCATTTGCAGCACACTATTGGAACGGGGATTTCGACAAAGAATTCCAAATATCTACAATAGCTCAAGAAGCATATAGTAGATGCTTATCTTCAAATATCGTTGCACAAAAGTTGTAACGAAGGAAGACCCCAACGGCCATACCATCGGGCTGTTCAACTTATATACCGCTTTAACTTCAAAGATATCCCACCTAAAGCTACCCCAACTAAAGCATCCCAATCCCACCTCTAACCATCAATGAAATTCCGCCACTACGCAAACTATCTCCGATTCCAGAACCCTTTTGTAGACTACTGCAGTATACAACATAAAAGTTACAAGGTTTTGTCTGCAAAAATTAAAAATAAAACTGCAAGAAGAAAGGGCAGTTCGAGCTAAGTACTTTTCTGCAAACCTGTTCTTGCACCTATGGTCCACCATCCACCTGTGCTCTTCAACTAGATGTTTCTATTGAAAATATCAGGTTCCATATGAGTAAAGAATATAGATCTGAAATGAACCAAAATATTATTCAATAATACACATTAAAGAAAATTATCCACAACCAGCTAGATTTGGAAAATACTATAGAAAGCAATAAGAGATATTGAATACGAGGGTTTCAGCTGCACTCACATCTGTTTTGAGCAATTACTGAAAGAAACCACCAAATACCCATTAAGGCACCAACACAAAACCGAGTTTATAAACCAAAAGGCAACGACAAAATCCCCGAACTACGCAATAATTTGTTTATGATCAATGATGATCATATTAATTCACAAAGTGAATCGGAGAACTGTCTTTTTGTGAGGGTCTACGGAAGTGATGTAAAATCGCAATAATTTGATAGTGGTGGCGTGAAAGTTAAATTTGGTTGAGGTTGAAATAAAAGTTGAGAGTATTATTATTTTTTAATATTATTATTTTAAAATTAAAAAAAATTAAATTATTTATTATATTTTATGTTGAAATTTAAAAAAGTTATAATGATTATTTACTTATAAAAATAAATAATAAATATCAAACTTTTAATTATTTACTTACAAAAAGTCATTTCATTCATCCTTCTTAATCGTGGGATATCCTGAGAGTGTTGAGACTTTTAGTGAAAGAGTAATTAGATTTGATGAGATAAAATAAATTATGCACATGATTTCGAGTGAGAGTGGAGACAAAAGAGAGGTGATATTGGAGAGTGTGGAGACTTTTAGTGGGAGAGTAGTTAGATTTGGTGAGAAAATATGTGACAAAAGAGATGGTGATATTGGAGAGTGTGGAGACTTTTAGTGGGAGAGTAGTTAGATTTGGTGAGAAGATGGGTGACAAAAAAGATGGTGATATTGGAGAGTGTACAGACTTTTAGTGGGAGAGTAGTTAGATTTGGTGTGGAAATGGGTGAGACTGTCGGGAAAGAATCCAAAACTGATTGCCGTATTGAATTGAATATTGAGAATCGAGACTCAATACCTACTCCATTATTATTAATAATAAAATGATTACTTAATAAGATCTATCCAACTGGATCCTATTTAATTAAACTTTTTGTAATATGGATGTTTCCATCTCAAAGTTGGGAAATTTTTTTACAATCTACTCTGACCTAATTCTCAATTAATCCCACCAATGCTCTAGTTCTCTCTTACCCATAATTGATTTGTGATAGTTTGTACAAAAATGTTGATAAAAAAATCCATCTCTATTTTTAATAAAGACCAAGGAATGAGGGAATGAATGTATGGATTTATGATCAGGTGTATGCAAATGAAGATTAAATATCATAAAATATTTACGTGGTGTACAACTATTCGAGTGCTGCTTAAGGAGGTGGACCGCTCTCCAGCCTTTCTCTTTTTTAATCTTGGTTCCAACGAAAAAAAAAAAAAACGAAATGGAGGTAGTAATAATAATAAAAATAAAAATACAAATAATAATAAAAAAATAAATAAAAGGAGAGATTATGGAGTGGAGACCACAGAAAGAAGAAAAGCACAAATCCCAGAATCAACGGACTGAGGTGAAATAGCTGGCATGGACCCACCCGCAATGGCTCCATTGACTCTATGCACGTGAAACCGCGCCACTACAGAAATTCGGATACCCCTTACCCCCAACGTTCACGCTTTGGGCCCCCCCCCACTTTTTACGCATTTATCCCTATGAACATTAACATTTGCTTTGCATTGGTATGAGACGCATGATTTTGAAGTTATTGTTTGATTTTTTAATTTTCTATACACATATATCTCTATTTTAAATTTTCAATAATCAAGTTCAAAGACTTCAACTAAACATAAATTTTATACGTTTTATTAATTATTGACAATTTCCATCTTCTCTATTTTTTGGCCTTACAAAATGACAACCTAACAGTCTTGCCAAAATGATATTGGAGTTGAGTAATAACCAAAGATTAAAAAGGAGAAAACGAAAATAAAATTTGAGGAAAAAATCTAAAATAGTACGTAGGGCGTTTGGATGTTGAAAGATATTGAAATCAACTCAATTTAATCTAATTTTAAAATTAAATCTAATATTTAAATATTTAATTATCAAATTACTAAATATTACTCAATTCAAAACTTCTTTACATGTGAAATTTAGAATTTTTATAAATTCAATATCATTTTATATGCAGGATCTAGAAATTTTTTTTAATATTTAATAAATATATAAATTTATCTTAATATTTAAATACTATTAAAAAATACTTAATCATTGAATTAAAAAAAAAAAAAACCAATAATAGCCCCAACGAGAGCTACGGGCGGACTCCAGCATTTTCCATTCATAGATCATAGAATAGATATGAAACGAGGAAAATGCAGATGGTTTATTTGATTTTAGTGGGTCAAGCTTTAGATGGGCCGTCCCACCGACAAGCGCACACATAGCCCATAGGTTTTTCTAATTTTATCCCTGTGCTTTTACCATTTCTCGTTTTAATCCCTCAGTTTTTCTTTCATCTGCACGTACTTTTACGTCTTTAGCCCTCTATTTTGTTTGTTTTATCTTTTTGTCCCAAGGTTTCCTTTACTTTTATTCCGACTTTACGTTTTTGTCTCTCACATTCATGAACCGTGGCTTTTCGACTACTTTTGCTTTCCTTATCTGTCCCTCCTTTGTTTCATTCTCAGAAGTCTTCAGGTTGTTGGGGGTTTTCCAATCACTTTTATTGTTTTGTGGACTTAAGGAGGAACTTTCACCAACCAGCCGCTGAAACATTCAATCCTTTGATAATCTTCACGCTAATCCAAACATGTGGCCCCTCACAAAAGCCTCATGCTCGAGGGAGTAGGTGCAGGGGTCCCTCCCTGGCGCCCTGCTGCCCCCAGTCCCTATTTCTCTCGTGAGGGCATTGGTAATGTTTTCGTTATTAGTCAATAGGAAAAATATAATTATATATTAATTTATATATTAATATGATGTGATTGATTAAAAAATAAATTTTATTAAAAATAATATTAATTTAAATTTTAAATATAAATAAATTAATATTAATATACAAATTAATGCGCGATTATATTTATATACAGAAAAACTCTACTCAATATAAGTCTAAATTAAAGGAACTGTATTTGAGGGCAGAAGAAAGGAGAGAGTTAGAGGATTCACAATGGGTTAATCATTAGCACGTTTAAAATGAAATTTTAAATATATTCTTTTAGCTATAATATAGACTCATAATTAGATTAATCTATATTAGACTAATTATTTTAAATTATAAATAATAATATAATATTATATATTTTACTAATATTTGATAAGTATTTTTTAATATTTTATAAATATACTTCATAAATTAATTAATAACTTTATTAAAAAATAAAATTATTATTTTTCAACTATTTTTTCCCTCAACCTAATTATTTAATAAATATATTTTATCAACTATTCATTCAACAATCACATATTTATAATCTACATGTGAATTAATGTAAGTATACTTTTTTGAACTGCATCATGTAAATATTGACAAAATCATAGGATATCTGCTTCATCCAAGGCCATTGGCTAGTACAGAAATATTAAAATATTCATTTAGCTTCATAATAGTCACTCGTCAAATATAAAGAGGTCCTAACATTTATTGTAATTAAGAGCATTGGCAATGGCTTACGACTAATTTTATTTTTTATTAAATTTATTAATTAATTTATGAAATGTATTTGTAAAATATTAAAAAAAATTATCAAATATTATTAAAATATATAATATTATATTATTATTTAAAATTTAAAATAGCTAATCCAATATAGACCAATATAATTAGGAGTCCATATTATAGCCAAAAGACTATATTTAGAGTTCCAGTTTAGAAGTGCTAATGGCTAACCCATTACCAATACTCTAACTTTTTCGTTTCTTATGCTCTCAAATACATACAGTTCATTTAAAATGATAATAATAATAATAATTAAAAAAAAAAAAACTAAGTAAAAAAAGAAGACACTGTGAGATAAGAGAAATGGAAAAAAAGAAAAAAAATAAGAGAGAGAGTTGAACGCTCGCCTTCACAAATATACGTAAATATGTAGTAAATATGTATTATACGAGCAAGATTAAATATTAATAATGAATAATATTGAGTTATTGAGCAGTTAATTTTATTTTGAATATTCTTATTATATTTCTTTAATTTCACAATACTTTACAAATAAATAAATAAAAATTGACGTAGGAAACATCTAAGGTCAGATGATACCCATCGTGGACAGAGTAATTTCCATTATAACTGATTTATAAATATGACAAATGTCTATTAATTACGCTATTTATAAACATATATAATTACAGGCTGTCCTAAATTTTTTATAAACGTTGAACTTTAGTTGTTATTTGTTGCTGTTGACTTTACATTTAAACTCTCTATTGTTCCAACTCCTCTATTGGTAGTTACAGATCATGAACAGATTTGCAAGACATGACAGTCCAACGTTCTGAAAAAGGAATAGATCATTTAACTTACTCCATACGTAGACCAATGAAGGCAATAACGCTAAAAAAATTTAACATCATTTCCATTAATCATGCTACGGACATTATAAGAAAAATAGACAATTACGACTAATTAATAATAATAAAAAGACTATTAGTAATTAATTAATAGTAACGAAAAGATTATTAACAACTAATTTTAGTTGTTAATAGTCTTTTCATTGTTATTATTTAATCGCAATTGTCTATTTTTCTTGTAGTGATAAAACAACAATATAACTCTTAGATATGCATGCATCCCCCGGACTAAATAGAATGTAATTATTATGTATCTTTACCCTATTATTACAATCTATGTGTATATCTTTTTCATCAATCCATTGGTTTTCAATTTAATCAATTTCAATAAATGCTTGTATATATCATGCTTTTGTGCTCGACATTACGCTATTTCTATTCACACTTTGTTTACTACTAAGATAATATTATTTTCCCAATTTATTTTTTCAACTAAGAAAACGTGCCTTACACGTCACACTACTACTAGTAAAATATAAAATCCCAATCTAGCTTGAATAGACGTTTCTTGTTCATAGAAGAAAAGAGAAAAATGATAAGTGATGCCTCGATCATTAATAATTCCCGGAAGAGTTAATATTCTATATGGAAATTTTATTTTATTGACATGATAAAATTTATGTGTAGTTTGAATAGTGAGTTGAAATTATAAGATGAGTAGAGAAGAATATTAAAAGTTGAATAAAATATTATTTATTATTATTTTAAAATTTAAAAAAATTAAATTATTTATTATATTTTATATGAAAATTTAAAAATATTTATAATGATGAGATAAAACAATTATTATATCCAAACAGAACTTGTAAGTAGGATTGCAAGACACACACTTATTTAAAAAAAAAATTAAGATTTATTATTAAAAAATTATTTTTTCATATAAATCCCAAATATATATATATATATTTTTATTCTAAAACTGAATACGTGGAATCTATCAGTGACTTGATGATAAAATAATTCTTCATTATTTGTCATCCAATCATTATAAACCACGTAAAAGAATGATGAATAGCTATTCAATACGGGGAAGGTGGAATTTTTTTTTTTTTTTTTTTTATAAATTTTTATGTTATAATTCTTTAATACGTTATGAGCAATTGCAACCACAATGGACATTGGAATATTGAATTGTAAAATGTAAAGTCCCACCAAAAAATAAAATTAAAGAGGATGACTTTCTTATAATATCATGTTAATTAAAGACTAGAGAAGGACAATGAGTTATAAAAGTCTTACGCCACACATGACATATATATTTTTATTTAATTAATATATAATTTGTCATTTTTGTGCATGAACTTTATAAACACACATGACGTATTTAGGCATTAAGATATAATAGCAAAAATGACAAATCGCATTTAAGAAAAAATATGTTGTGTGAAGTTTTCATGTTGAATTTATCATAAAAGAAATACAAAAAAAAAAAAAATTGATAATTGCAGTAACGAGTGAGTAAGCATGCACCATACAATCACTATAAAAAATGTAATAAATACATTACCCACATAAAAAAAATTAATTTTTTAATAATATATTAATTTTTTTAAAATAACTACACGATACTTACACATTCCACAACTATATATACTATTACTAAAAACAAAATTTTCAATGCAAAATGAGTTGTCCGCATGACCTTCTCACGCTTGTACATTCTACGAGTTTATGTGGTATTATTAAAAAAAATTTAAAAATTATCAAAAAAAAAAAAAAAAGTTATCTATCTCTTCTCATTTACTCTACTACTATATTTAAAATTAAAAAAAATCTAAGCATCGTCGATGTAAAGTCGACGACCTTCTGATGCACGCAACTCCTAGCTAGCCAGGAGCAACGCTTGCGTGTAACAGTATATAACTTCGTAAAACAAAACATCATTAATTTATACATAATATCTAGATAGTATGTAACTTCTCAATTTATTGATAAAAACAGTAACAGTACTGATCTGTGGAATACATTTATTCAATTTCAATACGTATTTGTCTTTAAATAATGGCAATGATCGATGATCTAATTCCGTGGTGGAGGTACAATGATTGCTGTCTTTCCCAATTTCGACCTGAAAATTTGCCCAAATTCTGCAGAAACATTGAGGGAGGCTTCTATGACGGCAGGAGAGAGAGCATCCCACACAGATGTCTTACCAGCTAACTCTTCCAAAACAGGCCTAACCAAAAACAAAAAATCAATGCGTTAATGAACAACAGCAATTTTGCAAAAAAAAAAAAATGTCTAGATGTAAGAGTACTCTTGAGAGAGAGAGAGAGCGCTTGAGAATTACCTTTTAGCTGTGATCAAAGAGAAAAACTCCAATCCATCTTCGCCTGCGATTATGGCAACAGCGAAGAATCTGGGCACGACAAGCAAGTAACCAGGCTTTACTTCCATGTCCAAGACGCGCTTCCCATTAATGCCCACAACTTGAATCTTCCCACAACCCTTAACTACATAGATTACTTGTACGGCAGAATCAGTCGTATATGTCGGCGCATGCATTGCTTCAGGATCGAGCTTAACGCGACTGCAACTCAGCTCCTTAACCTTTCCGAGGAAAGGAAACTTGGCCTCTGTCAATGTCGTAACTCGTCCACCATTTTTTACGACAATGTCAGGCAACGCAGCATCGATGTTATACACCAGTTTTCTGGTATTGGTGTCTTCGTGTGGTTTAGGCAGGGTTATTCCTTCCTCCAGCTTAATTAGCAGCACCCCGGTTTGGCTTTTCGCGAGCTTGTTTGCATCTTCTGCACTGGTAATATAAGCTCTACTTATAAAATCCTGTGAGAAACCTCCCATGATTCCTTGGGCACCGCTCAAAAAGAAGTAGGTGAATTCGCCAGGAATGTGAGCCTCAGAAGTTTCGCCAATGAATACAATATCTAGCTCGGAATCTCCATTGTTGAACCACCACGAGACTGCTCCCCGTGGGACAGGGATCACATCTCCTTTCTTTAGTTTCAAGACTACCTCCTCTTTTGTATTTGGGAATACAAACCCAACCACTCCATCACTACCTGCAAAGTTACAACTTTGTGAGAAAATTTGGTCGCAAATAAATCTGGGTGTTCTTAATAATAAGGGCGGATTTTATTAATAGATCAAACCCAAGAATTATGGAACGAGATTGGTGAACTTTGAGTACTGGTAGATATTGGATATATACTGTCACAAATGAGGTATTTGATGTTTTGGGTCATTTCAATCAACTCAAATCTTTTAGAAATACTGTAACGACTAATTAAAATACTTCAAATTTTGTACTAAATGAACTGCTTTTTTTTTCGAAAGAAAATTGTATTACTAAATTAACTAAACTTAAAATGAGAGATCGATTAATGTTGTTCATATTTAGACTGACACTTCATGACTTCTGGCCAGATCTAGAGCTTCCAGGAAAAGGTAGCGACGCCGGCGCACCAACCTTGGAGGACATAACCGACTTTGGAAGAATCTGCATGGTGGGGAAGAGCAAAGCCGCGTGGCTGTAGAACAAGCTTCCCGGCGCCAACCTTGCTCCCGCGAAGCACAGGAAATTCAGAACTCGACCAACTATGGTAGGAACCACCATCTCCCTCGAATATCTTCTGGGCAGACTTGGATGCCAGGTCAAGCTCCATAGTTTTCTGCACTTCAAATAAGGCTATCAAAAGTAAAGCAGGGTGCATGGTTATTAATTTGGTTAAACTTTCTTGTATAATTACAGCAAGATAGCATGCATGCATTTGCAGTGATTTGAACAAGATGAAAAATCTGTTCGTTTTACAGATTCAACTCATGATCATGTTTTTATGTGTTGAATGACGAAAATGATCTAGCTAAAAAATTAAAGATAATTCAATGGCTGCTAGCTACAACTATTTTTGCTCTTTTGGAGCAACCTCAAGAATGCGAACACACAAAATTTTGGGGAAGAACTAATCGCATGCAGCGTGCACATTTACAATTTCTATATATACCTGTATTTGTAGATATGATCTGAAGGGTACGTACGTCGTAGCAGTTTATAACAAAAACACTTCAGAGCGAAGGAATTATATGATGAAGATAATAGTGCAAGGGTTTCTATACACACATATATATAATAGCAGGCGTAGGCGCAGCCAGGCTATGGGAAGAACAGAGCGCGATGAGATCGAAAAATAATTTAGACCACGTGTACGTACGAACAAATATCCATGGACCATACCTTGTTGAATAGCAATCGGACTAAAATGCATGGGGCGCCGATCGAATGGCATCATTTACGCGTGTAATATTCCATGGCTGACTTGACTTCTTTGGTCGACATGAACTCTGACCTGGTTTACAAGATTCATTTTCTTTAAAGAAAATGTGATTTGTAATTTAATTATTTTTTAAATTAAATTATAATATATATGTAAATGGTGTGTAAATATTTTTATTTTAAAAAAATTATCCTACCAATTAATTATAATTAGCGTATATTGATCATGACGTGGACTTTGATGATGATGATCTCCACCGCCGGATTGCAGCAATATATATATATATATCCAATCCAAACCCTACAATTATTTCCCATTTCAACATATATATACAGTCTAAAGAAACGTAAATTAATGCAGATTCGAACAGGTACGTATGAAGTACACTACATGTTGTGCCTCCCGCCTGTTCAAAAATCATACAAGATAATTTTAAAGTGGTTCAGCAAATTGCTTACGTCCACTGAAGCCTCTTTTATAGAATTTGTACGAGATTTACAAAACACTCTACAAAATTTTATTTCTCTCTCTCACGTCCCTCTTTCTCTCTTCACCCACTGCCTTTGATCTCTCACCACAGTGAGGATAAATTTTTTTGCACATTTAAACTCTCCTATTTATAGGAGAGCAAACCTCTATGATGGCCTGCATCTTCTGACTTGGGAGATGGTGGGTGGCCTGACAATGGTAGGTGGTGGTGGGTGGTCATGGGGTTGGTGCCTGCAAACCCAAACCCATTTCACACTTGGAGGGTTTATTCAACAATCACCCCATCCACCCAAGTGTGCCATACCAGGGTGCTTACAAACTGATTCATTCTTCAAATGAATGCACCCCATTCTTTGACATCAGAGACTTCTGCCATCGAATACGCTCTAATGCATCTGCAGGTACGTCTTCAAATGGATGTCCAAATGCTTCTCCAAATGCATCTTCAAATGCATTAGCATCGTCTACATCCACAGAGCTTGCAAGGGATTTTCTTTAGAAGAGATTTACAAGTGCTTCACTGCACAATCTCAACTCTCTAGGATTCTTCTTTTGTTCGAGTCCATGAGTCCGCACTCATGTACACCTTGATCAAACCGAGCTCACTCGAGCCACAACCGAGCGAACAATCTGCCTGGTACCTTTACAACTTTCAAACCAGGCTCCATAATCCTGTGATCACACCAATCTCTAACTTGGAGACTGGTTCTCAACATGCTAGTCTCTATCTCTAGCATGATCCCTTATCATCTTTACAATTTTACAGCTCATGTCTTCAAGTCAGAAGACTAACTAAAGTGATGCATAACTTTAGTTTATCACGTACAGTGCCCTTAATCAACACATATATACAGGGCAACACATTTCCTACTGCACTAGGAATCAATGGTCTCGCACGGACCTTGACACATATCAGAGAACCTGTTGCTGAGGTCTCCATCTCTGACTTGACTGACTCATCATCCTGCTGCTGTCTTCAGTCGCATGTGACCATCTTGTGTGCAGTCTCCGACTTGCATAATCTTCCTTCTTGCAAGATTTTTCTTCATACTGTAGTTCACTACCTTCATTCAGCAGGATATAGTTTAAGGTAGTAACCACCATGGAAGTCTGATCGTCTTGGCAGCATGTGATCATCAACTTTAGGTGTAGATATCCATGGAACATCTGACGTTTTGTTCTCATCTCTCACACCTTTGCTTCATGTCATGGTCTATGGAGATTTCTTCATGTCCTTATCTAATTCACACGACTATTACCACAAGCCAAGACCAATGAATCATTCACAACCTTCCATATCTTTTTGAGAAAACACTACTGAATGATTGATGTCTTCAAGCTGTCTTTAACAGCATTATGTACTGCAAGAAATGCAACGCCATGTATTTCTTCAGTCACCATATTCACAACATCATTCACAACTTTCTCCTGATTTTAGCAGTCTCTTGTGGCCTGTCTTGCCACAATTTCTAGCGAGTCATCTGTTGTCCAGATCTTGACTTGCCTCTGTCCTTACTATCAACATTCAGGACCAACAACTCGAGATCTTGCCAGAATCTCTTCTGCGCACCTCCTCATCTAGGATAAGATCTCTTACATTGAGAAACTTCAACTTCGACTTTTTTGCAAAATTACTCATAGCCATTCTCATGACCTCCCAACCTTTTGACCACAACGTCAAATGCTATTGGGCAACAATAGTACCTTCTGCCTTTTCTGAAGTCGAACAATTTCTTTATCAGCACTTTGTTATTTGCAACTGGTTTTTCAAAAAAAAACCACAATGAGGTCCGATACGGTTCTCCTCCTAATAACATTATGCTCCATGAGTTGTATGACTGCCAAAACCTGCTGATATGACATGTTAATCAGCATCGTCCAATGATCTGAAATTTGCTCCTCATACTTTACGATCCCAACTGGCTTAAATCAAGCCCCAAAACCAATGAGTCTAGCCCGACTCCAACTGGTTGCGATCAAGCCCAAAACACATGAGTCCATCATGACTCCAACCGGCTGTGATCAAGCCTAAAACAAATTGAGTCCATCATGACTCCGACTAGCTACGATCAAGCCCACAATTGATCTATAACTATGAATTGTTCAGATCGAAAGTACCAATGGCGAATCTCAACATTCCCACCGTACCGATGAGTCCGGAATGATCCAAATAGTTTGTCAGCACTATTTGATCATCGCAATGGAACTCCAACTGGCGTGGATCTAACCCATAATTGATCTGCAACACGTGGACGGTTCAGATCGAATGTACCGATGGCGAATCTCAACATTCCCACCGTACGGATGAGTCCGGAATGATCCAAATAGTTTATCAGCACTATTTGATCATCACAACGGAACTCCAACTGGCGTAGATCTAGCCCAACATGATCTGCAACACATCGACAGTTCAGATCGACAGTACCGATGGCGCGTGGCGCGTGTGGACCACTCGTCTTCAACCTCCGATGCGCGTGGGGGCGCGTGGATGACAGTAGATGCATGCGCTGACCTTCTAGGGGCGCGTGTGGGCTCCTTCAACCTCCGTTTTCGATTCCGTTTGCGGCAACGGATTCGTCTCGACGCAAGGAACACCTTGGAGTTATCAAAAATTGATTTTGAGCAACTTGAATTTTCAGACAGCTCGAACCAGAGCCCTGATACCAATTGTTGTGCCTCCGGCTTGTCTAAAAATCACACAAGACAATTTTAAAGTGGTTCAGCAAATTGCTTACGTTCACTGGAGCCTCTTTTATAGAATTTGTACGAGATTTACAAAACACTTTACAAAATTCTATTTCTCTCTCTCACGTCCCTCTTTCTCTCTTCACCCATTGCCTTTGATCTCTCACTGCAGTGAGGATAAATTTTTCTGCACACTTAAACTCTCCTATTTATAGGAGAGCAAACCTCTACGATGGCCTGCATCTTCTGACTTGGGAGAGGGTGGGTGGCCTACCAATAGTAAGTGGTGGTGGGTGGTCATGTGATTGGTGCCTGCAAACCCAAATCCATTTTACACTTAGGGGTTTATTCAACACTACACATGATCATCTTGGAAGCTTCTTACGTAGCCAACTCTTATATGACCAATTAAGCTAGCTAGGTGCATGCATGGAGATCGATCCAATATTTATATCGTTGTCTGCATGCATAATGCGCGCTAGCTAGCCTGGCCTACTCATCAATGCTCATTATCATCTAACTCCCACCACAAAAACTTTGCAGCATCGACCATCGAATTACGTGTTCTACTTCTTCCATCTGGTATTAGACTGTAAATTAATGCAGGTTCGAACAGGTATCAAGTACACTACACATGATCATCTTGGAAGCTTCTTACGTAGCCAACTCTTATATGACCAATTAAGCTAGCTAGGTCCATGCATGGAGATCGATCCAATATTTATATCGTTGTCTGCATGCATAATGCGCGCTAGCTAGCCTGGCCGGCCTACTCATCACTGATCATTATCATCTAACTCCCACCACAAAAACTTTGCTGCATCGACCATCGAATTACGTGTTCTACTTCTTCTATCTGGTATCATGTATTTATTTGCTCCGTTGAATTATAATACTAATATTTGAGAAACATGATGCACATTGACCATGCGCGTACGTACGCCAAATTAATATATATGGATCGGATGCGCATATCGATAGATATTGATCATGATTCGTTTTTGGTTTTTGTTCCCCATCGGCAGCATGCATGCAGATAAATGGATGGTCCGTGACCTTCCCGGGCCGCTGACACGTACGGCGTTGTGTACGCTTGCGTGCAAGTTTTACCGTCCTGGTGAAAGTTTTCCCGCATTGATCCAGACCCTTCCGATATTGTTGGCCATTTTTGTTGGAAAATGTCAAGTTGTCGACTTATAAAACTTTTCAAGACTATCTATTGGACCGTGGAAACTTACACATCCTCATATCTAACATGAGAGATGTTACGCTAACCGAAAATTGGGTACCGAATGGGCTAAATCATCTTTTTTTTCTTCATTTTATTTACATAATTTTTTAATCATTTTAATTTCAATAATTTTAAAAAAATATTGAACAATATTTTAGCAATATTTTTAACCATCAACATTAAAATCAACATTATTGGTTTGGATTCAAAGACCAGATGAGATGGTTTTAGATGAAAGATAAAAGTTAAATAAAATATTATTTAAATATTTTTTTTTAAATTTGAAAAAATGAAATTGTTTCTTATATTTTGTGTGAGAATTTGAGAAAATTATAATGATGAAATGAGATGAGATAAAACACTTTTCGAATCCAAACAGGGATGCATTCTCATATATTTCATTTCTAAATATACTCAAATATAAAACATTTTTAATTTCAAAAATTTCAACTAATCGTTATCTAATTATTAGAATTTTTCTAAACTTCTAAACATAATAAAAAAATAAAAATACTGCATTTTAAATTTTAAAACAAAAATTATATTCAAATAACTTTTTAATATTATAATATTTTTATTCAACTTTTTTCTATCTCATTTTTCAAAATCCAATAAAAATATTTTAACTCAAATTATTTCATTACCATTCACTCACATATTCTAAATACAAAAATTCTATATACAATCACTTTTGTGTACTCTTTTATCTACTCCACATATGTGATTAGTTATGTATTAAAAAAATTAAATCAACCAATTATATTAATAGAGTGCACAAAAGAATATATAAAAATAACTACATATAATATTACTCTTCTAAATATCCAAACATGACATAACAATCATCATGTTATGTTGGACTTTCAAACATGGGTTGCATTGATGGATAAGGTTAAGGGGGGTTAGATCTATGGTGTTTTGAACCAATAAATAGGCAGTAAAATGACTATAATTATAAGATGGATAAATCTACTATGTCATCCCCATTGTTACCGCTCTAGTTGATTGCTTGTAAATTTTTTTTTACTTAATAATTAAGAAAGTATTTTAAGTGTATTGGTATATTTTTTTTAATTTATAAAAATATTTAAATA
Source organism: Carya illinoinensis (assembly GCF_018687715.1). Lineage (NCBI taxonomy): Eukaryota > Viridiplantae > Streptophyta > Magnoliopsida > Fagales > Juglandaceae > Carya > Carya illinoinensis. The sequence goes on from NC_056757.1 coordinate 34,322,521, forward strand.
TCTAAAAAAAATATGAAATTCAAAAAAAAATTCAAGAATGAATTAGGGGTAAGGTTAAACGGTGCGGTAGAGTAGCACCGCTCTTATTAGATAAGCAGTCACCAGTTAATGGCTGAGAAAAAGAATGGTCTAGTGATACCTAATATATATTTCTTTTTTTATTGGATTTTGTTTTTAGACAAATACATTATCAAAATTGCTTGGGATATACACTGTCAAAATTTACAAAGAATAATATATATATATTTATATGTATATGAAAATGGTTTGACGTACAATAGCAGAGTGTGTAAAGCTACGTGCATTCTATTTTTTTTTTAAATCTATATATATATGACCTATAAAAATTTCAATCTTTTTAATTATGGAACATATATTTAAAAAGGATGAGTATTTGCACACTACATGATCCCGATTAATACTTTAATTATAAATAGATTACACTAAAGTAATTTTATAAATTAACATAATTTCATACAATTTATCAAATTATAAAATTATTTTTATTGTAAGATAGATCTAATAAATCAAATAAAATTATGTCAATTTATAAAATTATATTATGTATTCTCTTTATAGATATATCAGTTCTCTATAAATAGGTAATAATGGGTTGTATCAATGGATACCGTTAGGTGATAGATCTTGGGCTTTTCCTTTGGAAATGGGTAATTTAATGGACATCAAACAAATGGTTCAGTTATAGAAGCCAATCAGACCTAAAGAATTGGGCTACCCGACCAGACGGGCCTAAAACCTGAATACCCAGCCCAATCAATAAATCTCGGGCTCGAACCTTCGGACCCATTAATAGAACAATATTAAAAGAAGAGTTTTGCTACATACAAGCACAGTCGCGCACTAATCTGTGTATCAATACTGATTTATTCATACTTAAAATTTAAATTAATATTTTTTTAATAAAATCTACTTTTTGATCAATCACATCACATTGGTACACAGATTAGTGTACAATTATATTTGTAATTATATATTTCCTTAAAAGAATAACAAAATCGAATTTTCTGTTGAGAAGTGTTGGATCTACGAGGATACAAAGATATCTTACAAGAAAAGCTTATTAACTGGCTATATTTAATGTAATAGTCAATTTTATTTTTATAGTACAAATAGTTTTATAATTTAGTATATTATATGAAATTATATTAATTTGTACATTTATAAAATCTCTTTATAAACCATACTTTAACATCACTTTTACTAAACATAAATATTTATTATATTTTCCCGTGTATAGACTACACCATTAAAATTACTTAAATGGAAGGATCTTATTTTTATGATTTAATTTTTTTTTTTAAAATCAAATTATGTCGTATAATTATTTTATTTGATGTACACTATACATTAACTTGAGAATATAATTTTTTAAACATAAATCAATTATCTTTTTAAAACTTAAAAGGATGAGAGGCATAGATAGAGGATGATGCTAGGATGCTTTCCAAATATGCCTCCCAAAAGTACTCATAATGTATTTTGATTTTTGATTTTTTTTATGTTAAATAAAAAGCACAGACACAAATTTACTAGTGGAAACTTTTTTAAATATTTAGAAAATAAAATAAAATAAAATACATTAAATTAGGAACACTTTTGACAACACATTTAGAGGGCACCCAAACATTTTTCATTATAAAATATGTGCAATAGCAGTTATCGCGATTAGAATGAATTTATCAAATAATATTAGTTATTAGATATTACACAATTAATCTAATATTGAGAATTTAGTACAAATAATTAAATCTAAAATTTTTTTATTATTATCTTAAATCTATGGGACACATAGTGATTGTATATCTCACTTAATTTTCTATTCGATTTCTTAAATTTAGATAATTTTTTTAATAAAAATGTCTGTTATATTTTTTTAATTATAATAATTTAATTTAATTTAATTTTTTATAATTGGTTGATAAATAATAAGTATTTTCAATTATTTGATATTATATAAAAATAAAAGGTAAAGATTATGCTTAAAAAATAATGATGAATATCTAGTAGACTCTTGTAAATTAGTAAAAAATAATAATTTAAATATATAATAATTTTAAAAAAATAAAATTTATTATTAAAAAATTAATTTTTAATTTATATATATATTATATTTAACTTTATATTTCAAAGAGGTTAACCGCTTTCACAAATATTGGTTCTCCAAAATTATAGTACGCAGCACAGAAAATTAGGGCACGTCAGTCGCGATAGGGGAGGAGGAAGTTCTTGTGGCGGCGGAAGACGAGGAGGGGCCAGAATGAATAGAGAACTACTTCGTCGTCGGCTAGAATCCTGCAATTGCTGGTCTTACTCGCTCGACGAAGTCGTGGATCTTCTCCGTTCAACCTACCGAGACTACCAACGAATCAAGAAGCAACCTTTTACTACGTTTGTCCGCAAAACCTTGAAATCACTCTCTCAGGAATCGCCCTCTCCGCAGCAATTGAACAAAAGGAAGAAGCGGCAAGTAAAGCTCCCCTCTCCTTCGACTCCAGGCCGGACCGAAGAGGAGTACGATGATGAAGGAGAGGAAGAAGTTGAAGGCAGTCGAACTAGTGCTTCTCGGACGAAGAAGCGGAGGATGCTGAGTGGGAAGCACCATCAGACGTCTGATGATCCGTCGGAGGAGGAGTTGGAATCGAGTTCGGACGGTGGAGATGGGTTCGTGTCCACTTTGGAGGACGCGGTTTACGGAGAGAAGATGGAACCCCCGCAATTTGACGTGACGAAATCGAGTTTGCTAGCTGCCTATAAGGAATTAAGCGGCGCGGCGGTGAAGAGGCCGGAAAAGACCGCGGTGGAGGAGAATGTGGAGCTGGAGGTTGACAGCAAAAAGGCCAATAAAATCGAGTTGGTGGATGGAGGTAGAGGACGGCCGGGGAGGGTGGGGACTGAGTTGCCCACGGGAAGGGATGGTGGCGTTGAGGTGGTGAAGGGGGAGGAGGGACCGAGGTTTAGGGATTTGGGAGGGATGGACGGGGTTCTGGAGGAGTTGAAGATGGAAGTGATGGTCCCCTTGTACCATCCGCAGTTGCCCCGCTGGCTCGGGGTACAGCCTATGGCCGGGATTTTGTTGCATGGCCCGCCTGGCTGCGGGAAGACCAAGCTAGCTCATGCCATCGCCAATGAGACTGGGGTTCCGTTTTACAAGATTTCGGCTACTGAGATCGTCTCTGGTGTCTCTGGTACCTCTCCCTTTTCATCGCAATTCTTTAATTATACACTTCTGAGTTGATTACCAGTTATTATTGTTGTTAATATGAGAATATTTTTAGAATTGCTCGGCTGTTTGAGATTTTTTTTATAAAAATTATATTATTTTTGCGTTTGGCTAAATCCTTTGATGGTTTAGCTATTTGTTGTCGTAAATTGAAGTTCTATAACTCCCTCTCTCTAATTGATGAATGTTTAAGGTGCGTCCGAAGAGAATATTCGAGTCCTTTTCTCTAAAGCATACAGGACTGCACCATCAATTGTTTTCATTGACGAAATTGATGCAATTGCCTCTAAAAGAGAAAATCTACATCGAGAGATGGAGCGAAGAATAGTGACACAGTTGATGACTTGCATGGATGAATCTCATAGACTTGTACATCCGTCAGATGCTAATTCAAACTCAGGAAATTCTGATCAGAGACCTGGATATGTTCTTGTAATTGGTGCAACCAATAGGCCTGATGCTGTTGACTCTGCACTGAGGAGGCCTGGACGATTTGATCGTGAGATTGTCCTAGGTGTTCCAGATGAAAATGGAAGGGCGGGGATTCTTTCCGTGATCACACGCAATCTTAGACTGGAGGGTTCATTTGATCGTCTGAAAATAGCCAGGTCTACACCTGGTTTTGTTGGGGCTGATTTAGCAGCCCTTGTTAACAAGGCGGGTAACCTTGCCATGAAGAGAATTATTGATGAAAGAAAATCTCTTCTATCGAAGGATTCTATAAATGAAGAATATACGGAGGATTGGTGGAGGCAACCATGGTTGCCTGAAGAGATGGAAAAACTTACCATCACAATGGCTGATTTTGAGGTGCCCTCATCTTCTTTCTATCTCCATTTTTTCTTTCACACACATCCCCTGGTTGATTCATATTTGGCCCTGCCTTTCTTCGCTTTTAATTTTCGTACTTATCCATCATCTGTTATGTCGTTTTACTCTTAAGTGCACAAGACAAACATGTGGACACGAATATCGTTGTTATTATTGCTGTTTTTTCCTTTCGTCATCTTCTCCCCTTTTTTATGTGATTTACGTACACTGTCATGATGTATTTCTACATTTTGGGCCTTTGGCAGTCAAGATTGGTTTCCTTGTAACCCACATGTGGGTAGCCCAAGTGGTAAGGGCAAACTTGTGTGCATGAGCCCCATGCCACAGGTTTGATTCCTCCTTGGATCAATCTGCGATTTAAGTGGGAGGTCATGAAGGTGGGTTGCTATACTAGTCTCTCTGGGGTTTTAGGTTACATGAGTGAGTCCTAAGGGCTCTACTGTGGAGTGGTTCCCCGTCATATTTGAAAAAAAAAAAAAAGAAAAAAAAGATAAGGAAAAAAAGATTGGTATCCTTATGGTTTTTCTTATGTTGAAGCCCCATGCATTCTATAAAATGTAAATAAAATTCTGCTCTTTTTCATTTTTACTGATTTTCTTAAATGACGATTGCAATTGCTTCTATGTGGTGTTTTCCAGGAAGCAGTTAGAATGGTTCAACCCTCATCGAGAAGGGAAGGATTCTCTGCTATTCCTAATGTGAAGTGGGAAGATGTTGGTGGGCTTGATTTCTTAAGAAAGGAGTTTGACCGTTATATAGTTAGTCGTATAAAATTTCCAGAGGTTTATGAGGTATTTCTATTTTTTTTAATAAGTAAGACAATTTTATTCATCGAATGAAATGGGAGAAGCCCTTGTACACAAGACGTACACAAAAGAAAACACCTGAGTACATTATAGGAAGTAGAAAGTGAGAACAACAAATCATGAGTTGAGGCTCTGTTAATCACTAAAGCAAAAAACCATTGCAATAAAGAGTACACGAAGAAATTCTGAATTTCCTTCAAGGTCAGCTCCTTATCATTAAAACAACGCTAGTTCCTTTCCCACCAAATGCACCACATAAGACAAAAAGGAACCATCTTCCGCACAACATCCACTTGAGGGCAAACTACGTAGCCCATTCCAACACGCAATCAGATCCACAACTCTCAAAGGTATCACCCAAGCCAACCCAACTCTAATAAAAACTCCATCCCACAAAGCCTTTGCCACCTCGCAATGCAAAAGTAATGATCCTCAGATTCCCCATGCTTCTTACACAAAACTCCACTTTATAACACTTGTTACAAAAAAAAGAAAAAACACCACTTCATAACCATCATAACCATGAAGTTACCATGCTTCCTCAAGTTATCGATCGTCAAAATGTTCCCAAGCGATGCTGTCCATATAAAAAAAGCTACCTTGGAAGGCACATGAGACCTCCAAATACGCTTCCAAGGGAAAGGGGGACTATGGTGAACAGTCAACACCTTATAATACGACTGAACTGAAAACTTTTTACTTCCTGTCGGCTTCCACAACATTTTATCCCTCTCATTACCCCCAATACCCAGGGAATATAGAAAGCTGAAAAAATCTGAAACATCATCAAGTTCCCAATCTTTTACAGCTCTAATAAAACGAACATCCCACTGCAAGGATCCAATAGAATGGACTAACAAATCAGAAACAGATGCGTGCCGATCAGCTACCATACGGCAAACAGCCAGGAACACCCTATAAAGGGCCCGATCACAACACCAATCATCAAACCAAAAACAGATCCTTGAACCCTCTCCAACAGCATAATTAACTTGTTTCATATTTATAATTATTGCCCCTGTTCTTTCTCTCCCTTTCTCTCTCTGGGTGCGTAGAAGCAGTTTTCATTGACAGTTGAAATAGAAACAAGTATGACTCTTCAAAAGGAGGAAGGTGATCATATGTATTTCTCTATGTATGTATGGATGTTTGTATTGCAGACATAAAAATGGATTTAGGTTTTAGTTAGCTTCTACTATTATTGCCCCACTAAATTATGTTGGCTGAGTCATCTGGGAAAGATTTTGAGGTATTATGTAGCTAGCTACCCAATAGGTCAAATATACACGAGCAACTCAGCTCCATTGCAGGAATTTTGCCACTTGACAGGTCTGGAGATTATCAAGAGAGTGATTCCATTACAAAAGCTTTAAGTTCTGCTTTTGTTTCCTGAATTGGAATACTAAGAGTAATGTTAGAAAGAGTGTTATTATTATAAGGATTACTGCCTTGGTCAACTGGGGTTGTTTGTGATGAAGACCAGGTAGGATTTGTCGAAGTGTCTTTTTCCAGGTTAGGTCCACTTGCAGTCATGCCAAAGATACACTTTTCTCAATAGAAACTTAAATTTCCTTTAGATAATGAGGCCATCTAGTCCCATCAGGGGGACATTTGATGAAATTGGAACGATACAGCTAAGATTAGCATGGCTCCTGCGCAAGGATGACATGCACAAATCAAGAAATGTTCCAAATTTTACTGATAAAAAACAAATGAAGACACCACCTATGCTCTTTTGTTTCTCACATTGAAGCGCCACTACTTTTATCCTTAAGTTCCATTAAATTTGAATCCCTGCTGCAGTTTTTTTTAATCAGTGCATCCCTGCTGCAGTTTATGCAACTATTTCCCGAAGTTGCATTTTGTTTTTGAAGAGTTTTCATTGAAGGCATTATAGGTTCACTCTAGGTTCACTGATCATATCCTGAAATTATTTGCATCTTCAGGGATTGCACGTGGACTTAGAGACAGGCTTTTTACTCTATGGGCCTCCAGGTTGTGGTAAAACACTGATTGCCAAGGCTGTAGCTAATGAGGCAGGAGCCAACTTCATTCACATCAAGGTCAGCCTCTTTGATTTTCCATTTCCTTCCATCTGTGCATATATGGTTTTTAGTTTTATTCTGACAATGATGTTTAGCGCATTGTGCTTTATTTAAACAATAAATGCATTTCTACCTTTTTTTTTCTTTGCTTAATTTTTGCATTCAAATCCTTATTAAGATGTTCACTTTTTTTTTTTTCTCTCTTTTGTTGCAAATATGGTTAGGGCCCTGAACTTTTGAATAAATATGTTGGGGAAAGTGAGCTGGCAGTTCGGACATTATTCAGTCGTGCAAGGACATGTTCGCCATGCGTACTTTTCTTTGATGAGGTTTGCAGTTCTCTGCATGAAATGTTTATGGTTCCTGCCATGCTGATGCTTGCTATTTTAAAAATGTTGTTTGATTTTCACCAAGTTTGGATGGTGAAGATGAAATGACTGGATTGTTCCTACTTTTCCCCCAAAGCTTTCTCTCTCATCTCTTTGACTCATATTCTCCCACTTTGCTAACGCACTGCTAATGCTACCTCCTTAACCTAAGATGTCATTGGCCCATTACCCTTGCTGCTTTCTTTGTCTCTCAGCAGTTAAGATGGCATTATGCCACCTATTTTTATCAATTTTAACGACCAGATCTTAACGATAGAGTAATTGAAAGCTAACTTGTGATATAAACACCAAGCAACCAAAGTTGTCATTTTTTAAAATGCATCTATGAGAGTAAGAGTGGGATTAAGATCTTATGAAGCAACTTTGTTGCATGTTTGTTTTTCTCTGTGTGTGTGTGTGTGTGTGTGTGTGTGTGTGAGAGAGAGAGAGAGAGAGAGAGAGAGAGAGAGAGATTTTCATTATTAGTGTTTGATTCCTTGACAGTCTGCCCATTGACTTTTTAATATCATTTCACATAATTGTGTATGTGAAAAACTCTCGTCTAATGGAGTTGAAGAGTTAAAATTTATTGACCCTCAAAGTAGTTTCTTCAATCAGCACTTTGTCTTCTTCAACTGTAATGGCCTTAAGTTTATCTAGAGGAGAAGGTTGAAGCAGATAGTTCCTGGGGCTCTTTCTATGGATATTGTAAAAACCAAGTCATGTTTTCAGCACTAGATGGCATCATATATAAGCTTTGTAACAGTAACAAGACATTAAGACTGATTTGGATACAAGAAGTGTTTCATCTTCTCTCATCTCATCATTACAACTTTCTCAAATTTCCACACAAAATATAATAAATAATTCAACTTTTTTAAATCCCAAAACAATAATAATATTAAAAAAATAATATTTTTTTGGATAAATAAATAATTTTATTGATCAAAGAATGGCAAAAAGCCTGAATTACAACTCTGATGCCCCACCTAAGTGGGCACATTAGAGGCAAGGAAATCTCGAAGGGCCATGCCATTAAAATCTACAGCTATGACCCAACTACAAAGAGTTCTAAAAAATAAGAATTTAAACTCCTCTACAGATCTTTCCTTGTCTTCGAAAGTCCGCTCGTTGCGCTCCCTCCACAAACTCCACAAGATGCAAATAGGGATCATCTTCCACATAGCTTTAATCGGTTGCCTGCCTCTTATGCTAGGCCAACTGGCCAGCGCTGCCTCCACTGTATTTGGCATCACCCAAACCATTGCCAAACAAACGAACGCTTTGTTCCATAGAGTCCTAGCTACATCGCAATGTAGCAGAAGCTGATTTACCGACTCCCCCCCTCCTTAAAAAAATAATATTTTAACAATATTTTATTAAACTTTCATTTCAACTCATCTCATCTCAACTCACTATCCAAACCGCACCAACAGAAATCACGGCGTCACTCCTTTGTTCTACAGCTTCATAGAATGACATGTATCTCCCTGAATGTAAGAAGTTTACTATGTTTTTTCATTATTTGATGAGAAGTGCTATAGCCATAAAAAAAATCCCACAAAAATAAATCAATAAATTGACATATTTTCATATGATATGTTATATCTATTTTACAATAAAAGTAATTTTACATCTTAACATACATCATCAAGCCACGTCATCTTATGAGTTTACCTTTGTGGGATCTCTTTGTAGCCAAAGTATTTATCTTTCTTCTTTTTTTTGTCAATACGTTGTATGCATCTATTGAATACTACTTAATGTAGAATATGCCTGAAGCAAATGCCGGTGAATTGGGTTGTTCAGCACTTGGGCATTGGATGAGAAGCAATATTAAATGGCTTTAGAGATGTGTGCTGAGTGGTCGTTGAACATTTGGTTACATCTGTGCGTCATTTTGCTAGCTTTCCTTTCAATACCATATCGATAAAATCCAATGGATCAAATCAGTTGTAAGGTTGTGTTTAAAAGTAACAGCTCGATCATGTTGCAGAGAACATGGTTTTCAGCATAGGTGTCTTGATTAGGACTTCTATTCATCGTATGTTTTTTAATCGTACATGTTGTGGTAATTAAATTTGCAAATTTAATCCCCCTCACCCCCAAAAAAATGATTTGTAGGTGGATGCTTTGACAACAAATCGTGGCAAAGAAGGTGGATGGGTTGTTGAGAGACTAGTGAACCAGGTCTGTTAATCTCCAGAGATAGCCTGAACAAAATCATGCTGCCCTACTTAATGTTTTCGTGTTTGGCAATTTCTATTCCAATATTGATAAAATCAATCAATTCTTACAACTGCAGTTACTCATAGAGTTGGATGGTGCAGAGCAACGGAGGGGTGTTTTTGTCATTGGTGCAACAAATAGGTAAAACTCATTGTTTGCAGTCTTCATTGCTTCAATGTGTCCTGATAATTAAGGCCTCACTAATTCCTTCCAGTTGGTATTTCTGTTGGCAGACCTGAGGCGATGGACCTTGCCCTCTTACGGCCTGGTAGGTTCGGTAAACTTCTTTATGTTCCTTTGCCCAATGCAAATGAGCGCGGACTGATCTTAAAAGCTCTTGGGAGGAAGAAGCCTATTGATGCCAGTGTAGATTTGGGTGCTATTGGGCGAATGGACGCTTGTGAGAATTTGAGTGGAGCTGATCTTGCTGCACTGGTTTGTATGATGCTGGATAGATTTTTTCTTATATGAAGTCAGAAACTGATCTCTCTCTCTCTCTCTCTAGTTGTATGTGTGTGCACATTTTTGGGGTAGTGGGGGCCGGTGTAGGTTTCTTGCATATAAGTTTTTACTGTTAACAGATGAATGAAGCTGTAATGGTTGCTGTTGAAGAGAGACTCTCAACCGAGAGCATTTCAGATGCAACTTCATGGACCATCAAGGCAACACATTTTGAACGGGCATTGAGTAAAATCTCTCCTTCTGTTTCAGACAAGGTACGATTCGGTCTGTTTAATCATGTCTAGTGCAAGGATGCTTGAATTCTATAATAAACCGTACATTTTTCCTACTCTTAACGTCTCTTCCATTTTGGGAGCAGCAAAAACAATACTACAAGATTTTGTCCGAGACCTTAAAAGCGGCATGAGAAGAATCATTGTCCGACTTTGTACAGTGACATGGCTGAGGATGCGACAGTTACGACTCAATCAGAGGAACATTTGTATACAAAAGAAGTCAGTTTCGATGCTAAAAGTAGCTAATGTTCTTCTCATTATTTTTTACCATTTTGTTTTGCTGTAATCTTGAAGGAAGTACATGCATTGCGACATGGGAGAAGAAATTTTGTGCTGATGGAGGCGGCTCCAGAATTTTGTTGAGACGTTTGAGTTATTTCTAATCTAAGCAACGAATGAAATTCCTCTGGTTTGGTGTTTTTGTTTTATTTATTTTGTTTTTGTGAAATTGGGGAGGCCCTGCATATGAAGGAATCCTCTCCTATACGGGGTCTCTGCCTGCATGTTAAAGTAAAAAAAAAAATAAAAAGATAAAAAGAAAAGGAGTTGCGTGCCACCATCTGATTATATTGCCAAAGCTCATTTATGGATATGATACTGCAAAGAGTTTCTTTCTATCAAGAAATTCACAAAATAAATAAAAGCTCCAATATGTTTCCATAAAAAGAAAAACAATTAAACTTGCACGCCTCTAAACATAGATCCCAAAAGAAGAACAAAACAAAACAGGCAATACTGGTCCATCCATATGATCAAATTTATGCACAATCTTTCTGACTTGATAAAAGCTCGACGAACAGCTGCAACACGCGCCAACATGCATCAACCATTCTCATCAAACATCTTAGACCAATATAGAACAATCAAAAACAACATTTTCCTAGCACTTACACCACACCCTCCCACCTCTCAACTCCAACCTCTCAACTCCAACAAGACCATTTATTACCCAAAACACTGCTGCAAAGGTTGGGACTTGGGGCGGGTGTGGTTGTGTTTTATGCTTTTGAGATATTACTTACCATTGATCCTCTCTATGACAGTGATTAAACCCTGAGTACCAAGCTTCCCATCACCATTTGCCACCATCCCAGAAAACAACTGCTTACAAAGTCCAGCACCAGGCAACACCACCACACTCTCATCTTCGCCTTCCTCCACAACATCCACACCCATTCCCAAGTCCTTTACCATATACTCCGCGAACCCGCCTGGCCTAAAGTCCCTACCTATCACCCTATCTCCCCACAACTCCATCGCCATCGACGCCGCCGCTCCACCCCTCACCGCTTCCAACAACTGTTTAACATCCAACCCCGCCCGCTCCGCAAACACTAACGCTTCACTCAGCCCCAGTAAGTTTGCCCCCACAGTTATTTGATTCGCTATCTTGCAACTCTGACCACAACCCGCTTCGCCCATATATGTTGCCTTCCCCAAAATCTCAAACAATGGTGTCAACCACTTCACAACTCCAACATCGCCACCAGCAAATATTGCTAATTTCCCATCTCTAGCACCAATGTCACCCCCTGACACCGGTGCGTCTACTGCCCAGCAACCTTTCTCACGCGCAGCCTCGAATACATTGCGCGCAAGCTGAGGGTGACTGCTGGTGGTATCGACGATGACGGAGTTGGGGTTTAGACCAGAGAGGAGGCCGTCTGAGCCAAGGACAACTTGTCGAACATCTGATGGGTGTCCCACCATGGTGAAGACGACGTCACTGCGTTGAGCGAGTTCGTGTGGCGAAGAGGCGAGGCGGGCACCTTGGGCTTGTAGGGAGAGTGTCTTGGAAGGGCTGCGGGCGTAGACGGTGAGGGAGTAGCCAGCGGAGAGTAGGCGAGCAGCCATGGCAGCTCCCATTACCCCTACGCCGATCCATCCGATGCGGGTTTGGGAGGGAGTGATAAGGTTTGGATAGGGGGTTCCCATTTGGGACAGCGGATGGATCTGGCTTGGGTTGTGGCCTTCTGATTGATTCGATCGAAGCGATGCATTAAAGTTTTGGCGAAAAGTATTTCCCAAGCATTTCCCAAAGTATAAAGGCTGCCTGCATACTGCAGCAAAACATATGTCCCCAACCCCACCATAAAAAATAAGAAAAAATTTAGTTACGTATTAACATGTAAATTAATCTAATATAATTAATTAAAAAATAAATTTTATTAAAAATAATATTAATTTAAATTTTAAATATTAAAAAATTACTATTGATATCATATTATTACTAATAATTTTATTTATTAATAACAAAACTTAAAAAATAGGATATTACTACACGTACTTCAAGAACACTTCAAGAAAAGGAGCCTGCTACGTATATACAGGATTTCCACCGAATCTTCTACCGATAAATGCAATTCTGTTTTTTTATTTTTATTTTATTTTTTCTTTCATCATTTTTTTAAGTTATTTAAACATTTTTAAAAATTAAAAAAAATCATATATTCATTTAAAAACCTTTACTTAATCACTAAGTAAAAAAAAAAAATTCGGTAGAAATTTTCTGTAAGTATAGTATTTTCCTTAAGGAAAACTTACAACATATTAGAGCAATTGACAGAGGGAAGTCAAAAGTAAACGGAAAAGTAAAAAATGAAAAGTAAAAGTAATAGAAAAAAAATATGAAAAAGTAAAAAAAAAAAAAAAAAAAAGGAACGTGCATACCTAAACATAAGGAAAAATTTGGCCAATTGAAATTTTAGATTTTACCACTTTATTACAATCTATTTATCACTCATATACATTTCAAATTTTTTTTATTTTTATTTCATTTTTTTAAGTATTTTTTAACATCCTTAATCATTAAGAAAAAATTAAAAAAAAATTAAATACAAAAAGAGTTGTAGATAAGTTGTAGTTAATTAGTAATAATATCATTTTCCTTATTTCCTTCTTTTGTCAGCTATCACACGTGTGGAGTTTTAACTGTACATTTTTAATACATTTTCTTTAAGTGCAAAAAGCATTTCTTTAAAAAAATAATGAGAGCTTCATTACTCACTATTATTTTATTATTATTATTATTATTATTATTTTATTATTTATTTATTTATTTAATAGTTAAAGAAATGATTATTAATAGGGATGTAAAAATAAACTGAAAAATTAAAAATCCGGCCTAGATTGGATCGGACCAATTGGTTCGGTTCAGAATTGATTCCTTCACTTTAAAAACCGGTCAAACTCAATCGGAATCGATTTTACATTTTTCAACATTGGACCGGACTGGTTCACATTATATATATTATTAATTTTAATATTATATATAATATATATAATTTTGTATAAAATAATATATTATAATTTATAACATAACATTTTAATTTTAAACATAAATATTTATTTGATCATATGTTTTAAATATAAAATATATATATTAAATACATTTTCTTACTTAATAAATTATCAACATATTTCTATTGATAAATACATTAATAATACTAATATATTTAATATATTAAAATCAAAAAATTAGACCAAACCGGACCAGAATGGGTAAAACTGGAAGTACCTATTTAAAGAGATAGTCAGTACGTAATCAGTTTTAAAAAATACAAAACCGGTATTATCAGTTCTATCTTAGATTTTGTCTAAAACCGGATCAAACCAAACCCGTTACACCCGTAATTATTAATGAAATTGTATATATATATTTTATTTTTTTAGTGATTAAGAGTGTTTAAAAAATACTTAAAAGAAAATAATTAAAAAAATAAAAATTTTAAATACACTAAAATAATAAAAATGTAGTAAGAAGGTAGTAAGTATATTATCATCTCCATAATAAAAGAGGGCAAGGAAAGATTTAAGATTGTATTTGGTAAGCAACTTCATTATTAATTATAAATTTTTTAGTTTTATTTATTTATTTTATTACTATTCACATTTTAAATTATTTCCATACCTAATCTAAAATTTCATATTATTTGCATCGTAATAATATTTTTTATTTTTTAAAAAATCATATTCTGTGCATCATAGAAGCATTTTTTTTTTTAAAAAAAAAGAGAAACGATAGTTACAGTCGTGAGTGTATAAATATTGTACAATTAATTTAAAAAAAAAGAATAAATAATAGATTCACATAAAAAAATTAATTTTTTAATAATAGATCTCACTCATTTACAAAACGATTACACAATATTTACGCATTTTATAACTGTATATAACATTATTTTTGTTATTTTGTAATTGGGAATTAGATCGATAATGTTGAATAGACCAAAACCAGAAAATAAAAAAATAAAAAAAAAATCCAAACAACAAATTCGAAAACATCTAAAAACATGAGAAACAACGTAAAGTTCACATCTTACATACTCAACAATGTCGTCCCCATGAATTTGTGGGTTAAAAAAAAATAATCTTAATGCTTGAGGAAACTATAATATTGGCATGAGACAAATAGACAATATAGTTTTGGAGTGTTTCTAAAGACAAGATAACGCCAAGTATTCCTGTTTTTATGCATGCAGCGAAATCCTTTTACTTTCACATCTTTTATCAAAATAATTTCAAGTTTTCTAATGCTCTCAACTCTAGTTTCTTTTATGGTTTCTGGGTATGCCTAAAATAAACTATCTTTGCAGGGGAAAGATTAGACTTTCCGGGGCTAGGTGAAGTGGATCCTGAAGAGCTTGAGTTAGAAATTGAGAAAAAAAGGGGACAATACAAAATTAATCTCCAGCCATATTACAGAGAGTGCCTAAAGAACGAGGTTGGTGCTTTCCTACATTATCAATAATAGGAAGAGGCAAAAATCTTGAGGAAGATGAACATCTTCCTGTAGATATACACGATTACGGGATTTTCCTCCTTGAGCTCATAACTGGAAAGAGTGCCCGTTGTTTCCAAGCCCGAGGCAATGGCCAGAAGTTCGGGGACTGGGTAAGACTTCTAGGCAACCTTCATGTGGTGGTTTCATCAAAGCACTTGAAACAAAACTCTTCAAATTGAAAATACATAATATTTTAGTTTTTCATGTAGGCTATTTTATAGGAGAAGTGCTACAGATAAAAAGAGATTATATAAAATTAAATCTACAAAATAACATGGCCTCATGTGATCTATTAGATCTACTTTATGATAAAAATAACTCTATAATTTAGCATACCATATAAAGTTACATCATTTTGTGGGTTACTTTTGTGTAATCTCTTTATAGATAAAGCAAAACATTTATCTTTTAGAGAAATCACCAATAAGGAATTGAATCACTTTGAAAAAACTTTCTAAATAAGTATTTTTTTTCTTTACACTACTCTGCCTGCTAGGATTCCAAATAAACACACTGGTTTTTCTCTTTAAAAAACAGGCAATTCCACTTCTCCAAAAGGGTTCGATTAGCTAAGTGATGGATCACAGACTAACAGATACTAGTGATAAAAAAGTGGTTCAGCATATGGCCAATGCTGCACTCTGCTGTCTGAAAAATGCTAAGAATTGGAGACATTCTATGAGTGAGGTAAGAATCAGATAGAATATTTATGAAGGTTCCTGATAATCCCATCATCCCTTTCCTGTTTTTATCCATGACTTTCTTCTCTATATACAGTAGTCCAATATTGCTTAGTAGGTGGGGGGGTAACTTTTGCAGGTCCTAGCTGTGGTTCGAGGTGATGAGTTTGCAGAATCCAAGTATGGAGTTTTACTAAATTAGTCTGTAGATGATTCTGTTGGGAATTTAGACCTCCCAAATTCACCCTTTAAGATCTACTATTTGTAAGAATAACAAGAAAAATAAAGAAATAATAACAATACAATAAATTTACATGAAAACTCTAAAACAGGAGAAAAACTACCAGATCTAGAAAAGAAAATTCACTATGTGAAAAATTATTACAACTACACAATTTCTCTCCTTATCCCAAACACACCCACAAAGCTATCCCAAACACACCCACAAAGCTTTCCCCACTAGTAAAACTTTAACTAACACCTTTTTCCATTTTACAAAAATAGGCAACAGAAAAATTTAACTAGAGTCAAAAGTTATTAGTTAAGCATTTGACTGGTGCACTTAAACTAAAAGGCTAAACCTCTTATTTATAGCCTTAAGATTTGCCCCTCATTTACTTACCCACTGGTGTGGGACTAAAAAAGAGCACAATTGTCAACAATCTCCACCTTGCGACTTTGACCGGTCCCACAGCCAAGCTCCACCTCAATGAAGATCTTCATAGATTCTGCTATCATGCTTCACTATAAAAGCATACCCATTCAGAATAAACCAATTCCAAACATTTCACTTCGGCCCATGTCGAAAAACAACATTGCTAAAAAATTATGGTGTAATTTCCACATTTGGCTCTCCTAGAAGTTCATTAGCCATCGACATGAATTTCTACTACACATCCTGCATCAATGCCAAACCAATGCCTATGTGCAAACTTGTGGACCCGCTAACATTAACACATCCTCTATCATGGTAACTTTAGGAATTAACGACATGCCATGAGGATGTACATGTCTCTTTTTTCATGGAGAAAGACACAACATTAACATCAATACCAATATCTCCATTTACTAACTTGGAGCCACTTACCGAATCTGCTCATTGTACTAGCCGTTTCACCAGTCGCTAGTTTCACTTCTGACTTCAGGTGTTGGTTTGCCCTTTAAAGCCTTGTGCAATCTTGATTGAATCAAGACATTCTTGACTTATACTTGCCACAAGCTAAAATTGATTCTCCCATCAAATTTCTCCACCTCAAATCTGACAAGATTTGAAACCTTACTTCCTGACATTGCTTTGATGAATTTATTGTAAAAATGAATAGTATATCACTAAGTCAATTCCCAAGAAAGATTAGAGGGTCACAATGGATACACTTAAAATTTTTAATCTCCTAAACAGAACCTCCTTAGACTGTACATATCCACACTACTACACCAAAACTCCATCCCACAAAAAGAACCTAGTGGCTCTGATACCAATTGTTAGAAATTTAGACCTCTCAAATTCACCCCCTAGGATCTACCATTTACAGGAATAACAAGAAAAATAGAGAAATAATACAATACAAGAAATTTACGTGGAAATTCTAAAACAGGAGAAAAATTACCAGACTCAGAGAAGAAAATTCACTATGTGAAAAATTGTTACAATCACACAATTTCTCTCCTCACCCCAAATACACCTACAAAGCTTTCCCCATTAGCAAAACTTTAACTCACATTTTTTTCCATTTTATAAAAATAGATAATAGAGAAATTTAACTAAAATCAAAAGTTATTAACTAAGTATTTGACTGATACACTTAAACTAAGAGGCTAAACCTTTTATTTATAACCTTAAGATTTGCCTCTCATTTACATATCTACCGGTGTGAGACTAAAAAGGAGCACAATTGTTAACATATTCTTGTTACGTGAATGTAAGATATCCATAAAGTGATCAGTATAGTTTGTCATTGTTGCACATCAAGAAAACCATGAGCGGAGGAAGTAAAGAAATCCTTTTAATCTGCAGCAAATATTGGAGTTCAGTAATATTTGTACTGAAAAATTCATCCCCAAGGGGATTGTTTTTTTATTTTTATTTTTATTTTTTAATTTTATTTTTTTAAGGAACCTAAGGTGTCCAATTGTGATCCATCTCAATTTTATTAAAAAGTCATCATTTTTAATAGAAAAAAACCGTAATTATAACCAGAGACCTGAAATTACAATTATTAAAATAAGACCAAAACCGGACATAAAAAAAACCAAAGAAACTCAGCAACGAGACAAAAACCGTAAAGAAAACCAAGACCGAAACACAGCAGCAACCTGCAAGAAAAAGACCGTCACAAACATATAGTGAATACCAACTTAAAAAAAGGGCTAGGAGTACGAACCTGGAGAGAAGCCCCCTAGCGGCCTCGACGAATTTTCTGAATATAAGGAAAACCCCCTGTGTCAAGCATAATGTTACCTCTAATGAAAGTAGGTAACTCAGATAACGAAGAGATTTGCTTTTTAAACTTGTATTTGTCATTATTAAGAGATTCATTGAATTCAATTATAAAAACAACCCTCTGGAAAGCATTCATGCATGCCAAAAACCTTTAGAGCATTTTCGTTCATGAAATCAAAACGCCATCATGGCTTAAAAAAAAGCAGATGCATTTTTGAAAGAGTTCTTCTATATGCAAGCAGGCTGCGGACGAAAATGCGGACTATTAATGACGTGGTAAGTTAAAAAAAAAAAAAAGCAAAACAGTAAAGAGAGGGAAAGCACGAAACATGCTTCAAAAGAGAGCCTGGTCCTGCCATTTTTGTTTTGAGATTTCTCTTCCATCCGTGGCAACCACCTCCTTTGCGACCACTTCCACAGATCTCTTTCGCCATTTTCATCTCTGCTTGCCCATTCATCTCTCACCTTCTCTATCTGCAGCTACTTGTTCGGATTGATCTCTTCCTAGAACACTACAGAGCTCTCTCTGATCAGCTTCAAAATTTACATTTGCCATTCACAGTAGTCTCAGCAGGAAAATCGCACCCACTTCCATGGAAAGTCACAGTATTTTCTTCATTTTCATCTTCACTGCAAATTGGCGGATCTCCTTCGCGACCACCTCCACGGATCTCCTCCGTCATTTTCGTCTCTACTTGCCAACTCCTCTATCACTTTCTCTATCTCACTTTCTCGCACCCAACATATATGTAAAAGGAAAAGTCTTGCCGAAAAGGTATGTGCTTCCACTTTTTTAGTCTATTGGCTCAATGTTGCTTATTTTAAAGATTTTATTACAACAAAAGTGAATTTTACCCTCCCTAATCCTCTTGTAACATGATGTTTAAGCCGTCGCCTTTGAGTATTTTCTCATTGTTTAAAAAAAATTGAGGCTTTTACTTATATTTCGTCCATTAAAAACCTGGAAAATAAATTATAACTTGCATCTCAAATTATACGACAAATTGACAATTTTTGGTTGTGAACTTGCAAGCTGTTGGGAATGTGAAGTGAAGTGTATTTTGTTTTGTTTTCTTTCATTTACCTGCGTGATTATGTGCTTGGTTTTCTTTTCAACTCTGCCAATAGAACACTTGAGCTATTGGAGATGATTTTGTCGATACAAAAGGGAAAATACAAACACCTTTACCATAATTTGTTTTTTTTTTTGTTTGATAAATAAACCCCTTTACCAGAACTAATAAATGAAAATCTCATTATTATAGCAAATATGCCTCTTATAGAAAAGATTGATCACGATACAAGTGCCAGATCAGTAATTTTTGTTTGTGGATTAACAGGAGAATGATGGGCATATAACTATTTTTACAATAATTTATAACAATTATGTTATAGTTTTTACAATAATTTATTGTTATGCTGCCTTTGCTCTAGAAATTTCTGTAACTTCTTTTATGCATTTGATTTTGTTGGACTTGTTTCTTTTCATCTATTAAACTTCTTTTACGTGAACTCCAAATTATAGTTTCACTTAATCTTCTTGCCCAGGTGGATTTGTGTTAGAATTAAAGAAGTACTTTTAAGGGGGTCTTAAGTGAACTTCCAAGTACGTTGAAGTTGGTTCTGGAATTTGGTTATGGGTTATGGTTGCATATGTGTCATTTGTTGACATTGTGAATATCTGACAAATCTATAACTGAATGAACTAATGTGCTTGTCTTGAATGAATGTGCTTGTATAATATCTTGCTTTTTCACAGTTCATTCAATATGCTTATCTTGAATGAATGCTTAAAAGTAGGTGAATGAACAGATTTTGCTTGTCTTAAATGAATGTGCTTGTCTAATGTATCAAATATTCACATTTTTCATTCAATATGTTTGTCCTAATGATGCTTGAAAGTAGGTGAATGCTTACATTGTGCTTGTCTTGAATGAATGTGCTTGTCTAATCTCTTAAATATTCACCCTTGAGGGTAGATCAACAATGCTTATGTAATCTGTAGCACGAGAAGCATTCATTCATCCTTAGACAAGCATATTGAATGAAAAGTAGTGAATGAACAGATTAGACAAACATATTCAAAGAAACAGTAAGTTATTTGTCTGCTACCCTTCACTTGCCTGCTACCTTGTCTTAAAACATGGCTAAGGTAATTAAAAATATACTAGATAGGCACTATTATAGATAGTTTCCACGTGCAAATGTTCAGTGAGATCCTCCAGCTACTAGTTTCAGTGTAATGATATTAGAAAGAACTATTTTTTGTTGTGCAAAATGTTGCAGAAATAGCAAACACTATATCTAGATATAACCTACACTACTAATGGCCCATCACAGAGTGGATAGCTACGTATTCACGAGTGCACTTGCATACTCATTTGTCAAATCTTCTTGCTAATTGCCCAAAATGCGAAGCAAAAATATCCCATAATCCTCCGCCTATGCAAGTTAGGAAACACTAGTTTTTCTTTATAAGTCCAATGTTCTGCTTGTGAGTTTTGATTTGATTCTACTCTGTAATAAAATATATCGGTTAAAAGTGCTAGTTCCTTGGTGTTTTTTATTTCTGGAAAGTAAAAAGCGAAGTTTAATGATTTATATTTTGGGCATGCAATGCCGTTCTTGCTTCGATTCATTGAAACATCATTTGTGTGCATCATATTTCGTTATATTGACTATAGCTGTAGTAAAGTATATGATTACAAAGCTACATGATTACGTTTGAGTAATTGGTGTGCTCTGATTTCAGTTCAACAATGGATAGATTCATGCACGTTTGTACAAAAATAGGAAGAGTAAGGGGAAGAACGATGGAGAGTCAAGCAGCTCGGCATCTAGTGGAATTGGGTGATGATGTATTGGCCAGATTAGTGGAGCGAGATGAGCAAAATCTAATTTTAGATGTTGTAATTACTTTTTGATGGGTAACATAAGCTGTTGTAGTTGTAATTATTTTTTGATGAAAAACTTGAACTGTTGTATGTTCTCAAGTATTACAGAGATGAACTAGAAGTTGTAAAGGATACATAAACTAGCGCATTTAATTATCGCCAATGATATTTCTATTCCTTGTTTTTCTTTTTAATTTATACTACTTCTTCTTTAACCTGAATGTTGGTGCTTTTGTATTTAGCTTTCATTTTTCTAGGCGTGGGTAGATTTGATAGATTAAGCTGTCATTTTTCTTGGCTCCAGGAAAATTTAATTGATTCCAAAAGCATGAAAACTCAAGCCAAATGATACATTCTTTAGAAGTTCTTGCTACTGCATGAGCGATGCTTGACTGCCAGAATTGGGTGATAGTCACATTAACATCGTTGAGTATTTTAATGTTAATAATGGATGATTTGGGTCTTGTTAATTTATAATTTGTTTATTTTATTATGCTTATATTCATCTTTTATTTGCTCAAAGTTGCCAATGAGTACATGAGTGCACTAAAGTGCGAATAATGGTTTCATATTACATTTCTTTACCCATTTTGGTGGTTAACTAGTACACATGATCATGCTTATTTACTCATTCGTTTAGTCATGCTTGATAATTGGTGGTTAACTAGTACCACATAACTAGCACACGTGATCATGGGATTGAAAAGAAATTAAATATCTGATTGTGCTTTACTTGTTCCACATAAGTGGATAAAAAGAGATCTCTGCACATAGATGTAATGAAATTGCCACAAAGGTGATAATAGACTATCTTCACAAGCACAACTCTCATAGCTTCCCAAACACTTTGAATTAGCTAACTGCCGCATTCAGCTATACAGATTGCCTACTTTTTCAAAAGTAGCGTACCATGTGATCCAAAATACTCAACATATATTTCTAACAATATTGTAGGCATTTCCAGAACTACTAGTCTAAAGTGCAAATTTGCAAGTGTTAAGATTTATACACTAAGTTTGCAATCACAGTGGGTATTAACTGTGATCGTATCAAGTACAAAGGAATTAATATAAAAATTGCCCAATAGATACGAAGATGTGTGCGTTCACGCCGGATGCCTGCTTGTTGCTTTTGAATATCGAGTTGGTCGTTGTGGACTCTCAACTCTCTCTTGAGATGTTCAGCAAACATGTTTCCAATCTACGATGAAGTATAATGTTTAATATGAGAATCCAGCTGATCAACTTATATTATAATATGAGTGGTGGAAGTTTAAGGTTGGAAGCCAAACAGGACATAAAAACCAAAACTCTTACGGGTCTCAAGATTAAAAACTAGCCATAACTCAATTAATTAATTTTCTCACAGAAAGGGAAAAAAAAGAAAAAAAAGAAAAAAAAAAAGGGAAGTAAATGGGTCAACTTGCTTTCAACTATTCAACTCCATAAGCCATATGTGCCACAGTACGTAAGTATTTGAAGTGGGTTCCTAGAAGCTATGGTGCTGATCATTATATGTTTTGGCAGCAAAAATTATTAGTGCCCACCCCTCCACACATTCAACATGGCTCGAAATTGATTTTTTAATCCTACAATATTTTTCCTCATCTGCAAAGATGCACGACAAATCAGATCGCAAACAACCAGGTAAAAAAAAAATGCAAGGTTCTTTATCGTCTGAGAAAATTTTGATCAAGTGTTGACTGATCTAGTAAAACAGGAGAAATAGTCAAGAAGTGGTGGGGTGGGGGGCTCCTTGGGTTTTGAAAACTATAATCAGCACTACTCGCAAACAATGAAATCACTAAGAGAGTGTTGTGTTTACTGTTTAGTTACACCATTACTAGAACTTATGATTCAAAGCACTACTCCTTTGTGCAAAAAAACTTGCTACGAATGGGTCTTACATCATATGAAGGCTCGCAACTTAACTTACCGAAGGAAAAAAGATGGAGTAATCAACTAGAAATCGAAACCTCATTGTTCGATGAAATACTAAATGGTGATTTCTTTATCTCTAGAGAGCAGAAAAAATCAGACATTATATAGTTTCAACTACTGAAAAAACCAATATTGCCAAACGAAAACCCACAACAAACGCAAAATGGAACCACATTGCAGAAAAGGTGAAGTCGGAAAGAGCAAATGCAATATATACTACCAGATCTCAGAAATGACGAAGAGCAACCCAGAAATTACGGGTACCCACAAATGAGGGGTGGAAACTAATTGCAAATCTTATCTGAACTTTGGGAGATAAATTTGGAACGAATAGACAAGAATATAGGTGGTGGGTAGAGTAGAAGTGAAACATACCATCTTCTATTACGATTGCAGTAGCCAAACGAGCAAAGAGAAGCATGAAAAGCGAGACCCATTTGCTTTTTGAGGAGCTCGAAGGATTTAGGGTTTTCAAAACTCTTCGGATCTACGCCGAAGAGTCGAGGAAGAGGAACAACAACGAACAAAAAACTTTGGGCGAGGAGTCTTCGAACATCTCAATCTTCAGCAAGAGTGAGTGTGTGGGGAGATTGATGGGGGAGGAGTTATCGTTCAGATGGGGAGGAGCCTTCGTTCAGATGGAGGAAAAACTTTCAAAAATGCACCGTAGAGAGATGAACCCAGAAAACGAAATCTCCATTTCATGAAACGCTGCGTTTCATTTTTTCCATGTCAGCATTGGTGCGCGAAACGGTCCGCTCGTGCTTGCAAGAAGACTTTTCCTTTTTGAAAAGACACAGCTACATACACACAGGATTTCTACCGAAATTCTCTACACATAAGTTCCAAAGGAAAAAAAAAGTTTTTTTTCACTATTTTTTAAAACTACTTAGAATTTTTTTATTTAAAAAAAAAATACACATTCATTAAAAAACAACAACTTAATCATTAAGTAGAAAAAATTTTTAAAAAAAAATTAAAAACAACTTTCGGCAGAGGATTTTGGTAAAACTCCTCCGTAAAAATAGTATTTTTCTTTTTGAAATCAGTCTATTATCAATGGTTTGCAGAGAGACCCTTTCAATAAACAATAATAAAAAAAGGTCGGCCCGTTCCGATCGATCTGACACGCACCACCAACAACCCAACAGCCAAAAACAAGACAAAACAAAGCAGTAGGAAATAGGAATAGATGGCACATCAAAAGCCGTTGACCAAGTCTGTTTCTTGCCTTTTTAGTCTTTTATTTTGATTAAAAAAAGGTTGTAGCACCCAGACCCAACCAAACTTTAAATTATATAAAAAGAAAAAGAATACAAAAAAAACTCCACCAGAAGATTGAAAAACCGTTGAGCGCTGATCACCAGAGCCTTTCTGCTTGATCATTGTTTCAACTCTTGGGATGGCGTCGTCGTGGTCTTGAAAAAATTCATACAAGAGGCGGCTGTTTTAAACACTCTCAATCTACCTTATCTCATAATTATAATATTTTTAAATTTTTATACCAAATATAATAAATAATTTAATTTTTTAAAATCTTTATTCAATAATAATATTTTATTTTAAATTTCAACTTTTTATCTTTAACTCATCTCATATCAATTCTTTATCTAAAAAACACTTAAAGATTAGTTGGTTTTTCGTTGAAACCTACACAATTATGGTCTATAGATTAGTTAAGACTTTGTTACTGATACCCGAATCCCACATTATGAGGAGAAGTTTAGTTTCAAATCGTATTCTACTAAAAAACATACATCATGTTAATGTCATGTCTCGGATGATACACATTTCAGGATGAATGAGCACACTTTAGGCTTGCTGGAGTGGCTTCCTACGTTTGCTACAATGCTGTCTTTTTTGCAACGTCTGCGTCAAATTCAATTTACAGCTTCCAACCTATGACTATACGAAATTTACTTTACTTTGTGGTATGGAATTAGACATGAGTTGGGTTATGAGAAACTCATTATCAAATAACTTTTGTTACCAATAACCGTTACCAATATTAACTAAAATGAAGAAAGAAGAAAAGGACTGTTCCTAAACCTTGAAAATCAAAGCCAACAGGCAGACTTTTAAAGACTTTTAAGACGGGTAGGTTTGATAATCTAAAAATTTTAACTCAAACTCAAAATTCTCATATTATTATTACAATTTTTTCAAATTCTCACACACAATATAATAAATAATTCAATTTTTTCAAATCTCAATACAAATTTTTCAAATTTTAAAATAATAATAATACTAAAAACTAATCTTTTAAACTTTCATCTCAACTTAAAATTCTATCTCTACTCCCAAACCTCCCCACATTTAAGTATTTGGTTGATCTGAAATGATATGTTTATGTGTAAATAATAATGAATTAACATGTTTATGTGAGTTTTGTAAGTCTAGGATGTATTTACATGTATAAAATGAGTTAACTATTTTTATAAAGAAATTAAAAAAATAATATATTCGATCGTTAATCAGTTCCATCCTAAAGGCTGCACAAGAAAACGAACCAACTTTAAACATGAGAATTTCTATGCATGTTCATGTTTCGTGAAGCTCAACATTACCAAAAATTTCTCGGTGTGGTTTTGGTAGGAGAGAAGCGACAAGTTTTACCGACGCCAGCAGAACAAAAAAATATATATATATATATCTTTTTTCATGAACGGCATCCCCTTCCTTTACCCCCCTGCGGGGTGGCCGGGGAGATTGAAATATTGGGTACACGAGAGTAGAGACACTACAGAGAGCCCAGAGCCCGGCTATGGGTCCCATAAGCCACAGCTTCCATCTTTCTCTCTCTTTAATCTAATGCCAAGTGTCATTCCATTCAAATATCTTTTGTAATGGTTTGCCCGGTGGCACTGCCCAGTACACCTTTATACCTTTCGTGGCGGATGGTTCAGATCCCACCTAAATCGGGTACAGCTCGAGTACGTCAGTTTTGTTTGCTCCGCCACGTGGGTCCCAAATATCCCTCCTTGCTCGGATACTGTTTGACGCCTGCCCAGGTTCCCCCACTGTACATTTATGTGCTGTATTGGACTTTTTTCTTCCCCTCATACGTATGTAAATGCCACAACCAAAGAATCCTCAACAGGCACGAGCATCATCTAGACATTACGCAACAGTTTAAACTACGTAACTGTAGACAGAGAGATAGGGAGGAGAAGTGTCCGTTCAAGCAGAGAGGATCTGACGCGACATGGTCGGCCTTGATTCCTTTTTTAATTTGTTTCTTGGTTAAAAACAAAAAACTGAGGAGTGGGCCAGTGGTGGGCTTGAGGTTTTGGAAAAGACAATAGATTTTTAAGGATTTGGTGGCTCTTTCAGTATGAGTTTGTACGTGGGTTGTTCTTTTCATTTTGCTTAGAGTCTACTTCACCAGAGATTCCTTTCTCTCGTTTGGACTGATGTTCTAAGCTAACTCAGGCGAGTTTATGTTCTCTCATCTAAAATCCTTTTATGCGTTCTTGAATTGAAAATTCATTTTTTTATTCGTTTACTCTTTTGTGAACTTGATTATCATCATCAAGTACAACCTTGAATCCATTATTCTATTTGGTATCACTTTTTTCATTCGGTATAATATTGTTTATTTATTTGAAGCGAAGAAATGAGAACGAACATTAAGATTTATTCTAATTAGATCCCCGTGATGTTATTTTGATTTGAAGAGCTTGATTATTATTCTTTTATATATTGCGAGGCTTGGGTGTTAATTTGAGCTTAAACATATGTTTGTTTGTGATTTTGAGAGTTTGAGATTGTGGATATTTTTTTGGGGGGTGGTGGCTTTTGATATGGCCTGTGCGAGAAGTAGGCAGTAGAATGAATTGAGTATAAAACTTGGTTGAATCAATAAATTAAATTATGGCTCCAATTGGATGGAGTGTTGTGTTCCATCTTCACCCGTTTTCAACCAGAAATGTTTGTTCGTAACTATTTCAAAAACTTGGCCTGAAATAATTTGAAGCTGCGTGTATGGACGAATGATGTTAATCATAGGAGTTTCCTTGCCAAAAGAAATATTAATAGAGATATGGTCACAGGGAAAAATTGGAATTGTGAATCATTCATGTCAATACAGTGGCAGCTTTGTCTTTTTTGTGTATGCTTTGGAAATTGACCTGTTGAAGGAATAGCACAGTTGAGGGAAAAAGAACTATTTGTAGCTACTCTTCTTTTTTGTGGTGATGCATGTACCTGGCAATCAATATTATAATGATGAAAAGATTCGAACATGATTGCCAGCTATTATGACAAAATGTATAACTGGATCGAGCAATTTAGATTTGGATGCCTTTGAAGCACCCTGGCTTTTGAAATAAAAAGAAATTGAAAATAATAGATTTGCAAAGCAGTGGATTTTTCTGTTTGGCAACACATATAAAAGATGGATGCTTTAACGTTTTAAATGCCATGTTGTTCTCCGATGTGCCTCTCTTTACTAATACTACACCAGATCAGTCTTGTTTGTTCAGCGTCCCCGACTGGACATGATGATGTTAAATTGGTAGTGAAGCTGAAAGAAGAATTTCCTTACCAGTGTTCAAACGACTTGTTCAGAGTCGATCAGAAAGGTATCTGAGACAAGACTTTTAAAAGGCACGTAGATCAGCTAGATCACTTATCGCATACTGGTAATGGCTGACACTCAAAGGTAAAGATAACTTGGTAAATCTCGTTCTCTCCTTCTACATATATCTACCATTACCAAAGTCAGAGTATCTTGCTGTTCATACATGAATCATTCTTCTTATCCAAACTCTTTATTAGGGGTGACAGAATTTTGGTTGATATATTTGTATTTTTTTCAGACTTGGTGACAAGGTCTTTCCGAATGGAGATATCTATACTGGTAATTTTGAGGGAGTACAGCCCAATGGCAAAGGTAAATATACATGGTCAGACGGAACGATTTATGAAGGGGATTGGGATGGAGGAAAAATATCAGGAAAGGGGAAAATCATTTGGTCATCGGGGGCAAAATATGAGGGTGATTTCTCTGGGGGCTATCTTCATGGTATTGGCACCTTTACTAGAACTGATGGGTCTGTTTACCATGGGGCCTGGAGGATGAACGTTCAGCATGGGATTGGCAGAAAGCAGTATTCTACTTCTGATACATATGAAGGTTCATGGAAGGAAGGAGTACATGAAGGCTGTGGCAGCTATTGTTGGAAAGATGGAAACACATATATCGGGAATTGGAAAGGTGGGAAAATGTGTGGTAGAGGGGTTATGAAATGGGTAAATGGTGATGTTTTTGATGGCTCTTGGTTAAATGGGTTTAGACATGGGTCTGGAATATACAGGTTTGCCAATGGGGGATATTACTTTGGAAAGTGGAATAGGGACCTAAAAGATGGAAATGGTACTTTCTATCCTACTGGATGCAAACATCCATCTTTGAAGAAGTGTCATTACTCTCTCGAATGTGATGACAGAAATTTTCTTCCGTCTCACAGTTCATCATTGAACTCAGAGGAAGACAGTGTTAAGCGCAGTCTTTCTGAGAAGATTTTTAGTGATAGAGCTTTACAAAGTACAGGTCAAATATCACAAAGGAGTTCATTGTTTAATGAAAATTCGAGACTCTTTTGTCCTGCTAGGGACCTAAGATGTCATGAATCTTCAGGCACGTCTTCCCATACCTCTTATGAAGGTCAGGATGAGGCACAAGATAACAGTACTTCATTTTATGAAAGGGAATATGTGCAAGGAGTTTTAATCAAAGAGAGAATTAGGACATATGCCGAGTTATCAGACAAAACAAAACAGCATAAAAAATTTAATGTGAAAGAAGCAACAAGGATCTCTTGTTTGGATGTTGTCAATGGCAATTGGAGCTATTATTTAATGCTTAATTTGCAACTTGGTATAAGGTAAATCAATTCAATTTTCTCACGTAGAAAGCCAAGTTCTATGGTGTACTTGTAGTGATTTCACTTCAAATTCTTTTCTTTTTTTGAAGTGTCCCTATTGTGAAATGTGTACATTACAACAGTTCATTTGAATTATAATCTTTAAATTAGATTTATTGTCAATGATTCTTAAATCTCAAGGTTTATGGCTGATTATGCCATATTATGCTTCCTTCTTACCAAGCCTTTTCTTTTCTTTTCATTCTTTTTTTCTTTTTTCTTTTTTCTTTTTTTGGGGGGGGGGGGGGGGTGGGGGTTCTGAGTGGGCTGATGTAGATCTATCTTGGTTTTTCCTTCGTAGATTCTTGCTGTCATATGCTGGATTTTTGTTTTGGTACAAATTGATTATTGTGTTCTTCGCCCTTGACAATTGTTAACTATTTAAAGTTAACAGGTACACCGTTGGCAAGATTACACCAGTCCCTATGCGTGAAGTGCGGTCATCTGATTTCAGTGATCAAGCTAGAATATGGATGTATTTTCCAAGAAAAGGTTCCCAATCTACTCCTCCACATTATTCTATTGATTTCTATTGGAAAGACTATTGCCCAATGGTCTTCAGGTACCTACCAATCTTTTGTGTAATTGTTGTTTTACTTGTGAAAGAGTAAACTAATGAGAGCCATGCAATTTAATACTCTGTTTGAGGGCTACATGATTAAAGGTCTGTTTGTTTAGATTTTAAAGAGGGTGCAATCTATTCGAATTATGATCTCTTTTTTTTTTGAATAGTGTGTTGACGACCTACTAACTCAACATCTACAAGTACTAATCATGCGTCTATAGTTACTTTTTCTTTTTCTTTTTGGTAAGCAAGACAATTTTATCAAAGAGTGAAAAGGTGCCATGCAAGTTCACTGGGAGTATACAGAAGATACACATATCAAGAAAAGAAAAAAGAAAATTTCAAAAAAATCGTGAGAACTAAAACTGGAAATACATAATTGTGCCACCATTTAATGATAAAGGGATCTAAAGAGTAAATCCGTAAGCTCTTCCCTATTCTTTTCACGAATCTTGAAACTTTGATCATTCTGCCCCTCCAAACATGCCACTTAAGGCAGTTTGGGATAATTTTCAATAAATTTGCACGATGTTGGCAGCCAAACCAACCTTTCCATGGGAAGGGGTGACTTTGGAGGGTATTGTTGAGAATTCCATCTATTGGCGCGACTTGGAATTTATATGATAGAATGCCATTCAAATGAGCTGACAAAACACCATTGATCACCTTTGGGTAGATGACTGGAACGCTAATCACAAGTTGGTGAAATGTACAGAAAGAAAGAGATAAGGGAGGAAGAGTTCTCTACTGTCTTCAAATGTGACTTTCCACTTCCATATACCTTTATTGTCTACTTTCATTCCTTTTTATTTTATGATCACTTAGAATACTCCTGACCACTACTCATCCAATATTAAAAAACAAAAATAGAGAATGCTTCTGAACACCGATGAATAATTTGTTATAGGAAGTGATCTCGTGAATAATTTAGTTAATATGAGTTCGTAGATAGCATGAGGATTTCATCATTAAGATTGAAAACAAAAATATTCATGACTTTTCTCAAAGCACCAAGTAGTTTCTCTATGGTCTGTCGCTTTTCAGATCATAACTGGATTACGCTTTAAGGCATTATTCTTTTTTGAATGATTTCTCAAACAGTATCGTCAGTTGCAAGTGCATTAAAAATGGCCAAACACCCTGTTTGAAGAATAAAACTACGTTTACAGGAATTTGAGGGCAATGTTCAAGTTAGATGCGGCTGAGTACATGATGTCCATGTGTGGTGATGATGGTCTGAGGGAGCTTGCTTCTGCGGGTAAAAGTGGCAGTCTCTTCTATCTTTCTCACGATGACAGATTTGTGATCAAGACATTAAAAATATCAGAACTGAAGGTTTGAACACTGAAAAACTTCCAAATTATTTTTTATGTTATCTGTTCTTGGTGTTTCAAATCCCTAGCATGTCAACCAATCAACTTACCTGTTTGCCGATTTCTGTGAAGATCTTCCATTTCACTGCACAACCTTAGAGGCAGAACCCATTGTATTTTCTTCTGATTATGGAGGATCTGGTTTCAGTTTACTCATGCTTCTTTATATTTTCCCCTCTCAAAGAATTGAAATATTTTTATCGCTTCCTAGTTGAGGTTTTAGTTTAAATTTATAAGTTCAGACCAATGGGAAATGGAGCTGTTAAAGAGAGTTTCTTTGATTCTGTATAGCCTTTCTGGTACAAATGCATGATCATACTCCACTGTAATTAGGGTTACCTTCTTGTATACATCTTGTGTGTACTTGGGCATTTGCCTAGTTCTATCAAGAAAATTTTTACTTCCATAAAAATAAAAATAAAAAGAAGAAGAAGAAAAATTAGTGGTACCTGTACTGCTTTCAATTGGAGAACCTTGACCCAGCAGCTGTAGCATACAAGAAAATTACTCCATAGGGTTAGAATTCGGGAATATGGCATGAAAAAGTATAAGTATTTGGATTTTATTTCTTGTTCTCTCTGTCAAGAAATGATTTTCGAATCATATGGTCATGATAAAAATTTTGTTGGTGAGGAATACTAGCTGCTCATACCCTGCTAATGCTAGTGCCTAACGCCTGTCTTTCTCATAACTTTGTTGTGAATACCATTAAGTATTTCAAAATTTTAGATGCCTTTGATGCGTATTGGTGGGGGGATAAGCCATTGGGTTAATAGGAAACGTGATCTGAGTTATTGACATTGGTGGTGTTGCATACATTAAGTGAGTTTTTCCCTTTTATCTCCTGTTGTTGTCGATGGTTATAATAATGACATTGTTTGAATTGCTATAGAGTTTATGTGATGTGTCTATTTCATAATTTAGTTTTGTTCTCTGTGTAGTACATGTTTTTGAATAGAAATGTAACTTAACAAATTATTCAACTTTATTTGATTGTGGCTCTTGTTCAGCAATGACGTTAACCATGACTATAATGTTTTCTCTCTTTTTTGTAGGCTCTACTCAAGATGCTTCGTTCCTATTATTATCATGTAGGAGAATATGAGAACACTCTGATAACAAAATATTTTGGGCTCTACAGGATAACATTAAGAGGTGGAAAAAAGGTATCTCTTATCATGTCATATGGCTCGTGTTTCCTTTTGGTTATGTAGGTCACTTATTTTTAATATGGATATTTGATCATTTTGCTGTTAGGTACGCTTTGTGGTCATGGGGAATATGTTTTGCACAGAACTACAAATTCACCGTCGTTATGATTTGAAAGGATCATATGAAGGAAGAATTACAGATAAAGATAAAATTGGTGAGACTACCACATTGAAAGATCGTGATTTGTCATATGAATTTCATATGGACAAATTATTGCGGGAATCCCTTTTTAAGTAAGTTCCTTTGTTTTGAAATTGTGATGTAAACTTTGATTTTATAACCTACTAGTGATCCAATTGGTTACAAGTAATAAATATGATAGCAAGACTTAGGAGAACATTGAAAGGTATATACTCTGCGCTCTGGTTTGCTGATGTTGCCTGTTGTTTCTAGGTCAGTACTTTAGCGTTAGCTCAAATCTTTTACTCTCTCCCTCTCTCTCTCTCTGGTTTTCCAAGGCTTATTGAATGGCTTAAAATGGCCTTATAGTAGCCAATTAGCTTTATAAAAAAAACTTTCTTACTGAAAATGCCTAAGAAAACCACTGGAGTAATAAGCTTGATCTTTGAGCAAACAAACTTGCTCAGAGTTCCGATATAATCATGTTTTAAAAATGGTCTTGCTTCTATAAAACTCCAAGGCTGTTTGTTATGGTTAATTCAGTTGAAGCCCACATTGCTCTGGCTCAAAACCGTAAGACTTGTACAGATTAGACATTCAACTTTATTATATGAGAATGGGAATCATCTTCCCTCAGCCCCCTATGTTTGTTTCTCTTTTCAAGATTTTTTTTCATAGTACCTCTGCTTTTCAGTATAATTATCTTTTCCTTTTCTGCAGACAAATTTCTATGGACTGTAAGTTCTTAGAATCACAGCAGATTATTGATTATAGCCTTCTGTTGGGATTACACTTCAGAGCTCCTGATCACCTGAAGCCTCTCACAGAAAATACCAGTGCAATTCCCCATCATGAGAGTTTCCCTCCTGGTGATGGTAGATATTTCTTTCTCATGAACATTTTTTCGTCTAAACTTGGATTTGTTTAACTTGTGCCCTTGATTGCATTTTTGTTAACATCCTTTGGCTTTCTCAATTTCATTTAAATCTCTAGTTGTCCTGCAGAGATATTCATTGCAGTTATATGGCAGAAAATGTTTAAAAAGTTATTTGCTCGTTTTTGGTATAGTATATGGGGGTGATGGGTGAGATCACGGCTTGAAGCCCCAAGGGGTACTTCAAGTTACTTCTTTTTCATTCCGAGAAATAAGGACATTATGTAAGTCATCTCACTTATGGGAGAGGAATATTGTGGTTACGAGTGCGGGTTACTTGCCAGTCTAAAATTGCCATGAAAACTGCATCATTAATTGCCTATGTTCTTATATTTAAATTATGAAATTTGATCCCCCGAGAGGATTTTACAATTGGGAACAACTGCTAGAAAATTGTACTTGTGTATGTTTTGCACACATCATACATTGGTTTTATTCTCCTGCAGTGCACTCAAACAACTTTGGGTTTCAGGACTCAATTTGTTAATTTAAAGAACGAATTGGTTTATGATTTGGAGTAATCCAGTACTGAAAATCCAAGGAAGGGATTAAGAGAAGAAAACATAATGCACGGTAGACAGGACTAGTTCCTTTAGTACTCTTGCAAATAATGAGAGGTGTGTGTGGACTTGAGTGCATGTCTGAAAGACGCTACATTTTTTTAATTTTCTTTGGTATTATCTGGCTTCAGTTTCTGCTTTAGAACTTTTAGGTATTATTAATTAGCTCTTGACTTTCAAGCTTATGTTGCATGTCCAACAGGAGAAACTTCACGAGGAGAACCCCCGATTCATTCAAAGAGTCTGCAACTAGTAAACCATGAACCCAGCTCTGTCAGCACAGCACCAGGTCCTCACATCAGAGGAAGTACGTTGAAAGCATATTCTTTAGGTGACAAGGAAGTTGATCTTTTACTGCCCGGTACCGGGAGGTAACTCCCATCATTCTCAATACTTGCTACTACACACTGCAACTTTCTCTTTCAGTAACAAGACACGCTGCTAAACAGTTGCAGCTTTGGCTCATCATATCCATGCAGCCATACATGTATTTGTTTCTCATATCTTGCTGCGCGTATCCATGCAACCTAGAGCGCACGCAGCAGTCTATATTATATATATAATTAACAGATATAATTACATTTTTACTCAGGTTACGTGTGCAGTTAGGAGTTAACATGCCAGCAGAGGCTCATCGCAAGCTTCGGCAGGATGAGGTCGATTCCGAAGCTGAACTTTTTGAGGTTTATGATGTTGTTCTCTATTTGGGCATAATCGATCTACTGCAGGAATACAATGTGAAAAAGAAGGTGGAGCATAGATATAAATCGTTGAAATTTGACCCCCTCAAAATCTCAGCTGTTGAACCCAAACTGTATGCTGCCCGTTTTATCAATTTCTTGAACTCGGTTTTCCCAGACGTGCCTGCATGATCGAGAAAGGATGATCTTCATGACCTCTTTTTTCTTGCCTGCTCACCATAATCTCATAGGAAATTAATATAAAGCTGTGTCCCCTTGCATGCTAACATACAATTCTTTCCCATCCATTCATTGTAGAAGTGTAACAAATTGCTCATGATCATGTAATATCATATATCCACCTAGGTAGATTATTATATACATACAGCCGATCAATCGAGTAGTACTTTTAACTCGATAATTTTTATTCTATTCAGTAGTTCTATATACTTACTGATATGGATATTCTTTTAGATGTGGGCTTACTAAGGTACTGTTTGTTCACATGAAATTCTTATCTCAAACATAAAATTCGCATCTCATCATTATAATTTTTTTAAATATCTATACAAAATATAATAAACAATTTAACTTTTTTAAATTTTAATATAATAATAATATTAAAATATAATATTTGAATATTTAATAATAAAACTTAAAATTTTCATATAAAAAATCTCAATAATCAAGCAAAGTCAAGTAACACATCTCTATTTGACCGTTAGTTGCTTTTCGTTCATCCATTTTTTAATTTTTTTTGTTATATTTTTTTAATATATTTAAATATATAAAAAAATAAATACATTAATATATTTAAAATCATTTTTTTTAATTATTAAGTAAAAAATTTTGCAGAACGGTCAAATGGAACAATCAATGTGGGGGTGGTATGGCAGGCATTTTTTTGTTTTTTTTAATGTAAGATTGCTGAATAAAACTTTTATTTTTATTTTAACAGAACTTTTGTTTGAAATCATACCAAGATCATTAATATATCGTAGGTAGGTAGCTATGTGATAATAAAAACGTGATTTATGTGAGACAATGAGACAGATTATAATAAAGTAGTCATGTAATGCAATTAAATAGGGTAGTGTCATTGTTTCGGCGGGTAATTATTTGAGTCACCATGTGAAATTGAGCTGGTGGATATAGCACGTACGGACGTACTACTTAGGTCATGCTGTCAGCGTTTATCGGCTTGGCGTATTTATCGTTAATTGAATTTTTTTTTAATATATATATATATATATTTTACATTTTTTATTTTTTAAATAGCCATTAAAATAAATACACATTGTTATTAATAATTACTTTTTAATTATTAGATAAAAAAATAAAAATAAAAATACATAAACAGTGAGATTGAGGCAACAATCTCATGGATTCATTTAGCATTTTCCTTATAAATAAAAATAAAAAAAATGCTAGTTACCCCATTTCTAATTGGTTACTACTGAAAATCTAAAGGTTTTGACTTTTTTAAACAATTTTTATAAAAGAATAATTTTACTTATCATTCTCATAAACCACATATTACATTTATTTTATTTTATTTTTTAATTTTTTTATAATAAATACGTTATATATGGATGATAAGTAAAACAATTCAATTAGTTTAACAAGATTATAATTAATAAAAAAAATATTAAAATATATAAAATGTGTAGTATGGGATGATGAGTACATAACATTCTTCTTTATAAAAATATATTTATTAGTTTTTACTTATCTACGAATCATTTTATTTGATAAGTAACAAATTAAGTTTAGATATGATGAAACAATGATACTCATCACTTTGCATGATGATCATAATAGTGTGATAATTGGCAAGACATGATTTGTAAGATATTTAAATTTTAAATTAACTTCTCTTGCAAATAAAATATTGTCATGTCAACGATATAGAATGTGTGTTTTACGCACCAACTTACATAATGAATCAAGATTTTGTAGATGAGGATCATTATTATTATTATTATATTTTTGTTGTTGTTATTCTTATTTTGAGTAAAGGCTTGTGGTCATGTATGTAATTATGCAGAATGCTATTTGTGCTTACAGTTTTTACTTATACGTATTGATGTGTCAGTTATTATTATGCTAAAAATTCTAAATTAAAATTTAAAAATAAAACTGATAAAATGAGTATAATACATAAAATTGTAAGCGAAATTATAAGCACATAAGTTACTACCCTTTAATTATTTATATACAAATAAGAAAGGCTTTATCTTATCTGATAGTCTGATGACCTATGATCCGATTTTTCAAATAAAAAATCTGGATCTAAAAACTCCCATCCTCTTTATAATTTTTTATTTTTTAAAAAAATTGAGTTTCAATTTAATGTTTACCAAACCCATCAATAATTATACAGATCATACTATTTAAGTCATTCAGAAAATATAAAGCCAAAAAGATCACATGCGCCGTCCTTTTCTGGCCGCTCGGGCATGCAGAATTGCAAAAGTTGAAGTGCAGCTTGGTGCTAATTATTCTTATCTCATGGAATGCCTTTAACTTTTCACCGTGCTTTCTACTCAATTCATTCATTACCGGCCAGTAGAAACTTCCTTCATAATGGAATTAATTAATTATTTCATTTTAATTAATAATATTCCTTTTTTTCATATATTTATAATGATCAGAAATCTCGAAAACCATGCAAATTAATAAAACGCGTTTTCAATCTAGTAATTTAAATCATCATGCACGTAAATCATCTGATCTCTCCCAAAGAAAAAACAAAAGTGGATAAAAAAAAATATAAATAAGAACCAAAAAAAAAAAAAAAAACAATTGTATCTTTTCCATCTTTTCCAAATATTCCCTCCACAAGTCTGATCATCGTGATGATCTTCATGAGTGCCTTCATGGATGCTACCATGATCTTCCCTTTCATGATCTTTGATCTGTTTATCAAGTACTCAGCT
This sequence comes from Carya illinoinensis, assembly GCF_018687715.1. Lineage (NCBI taxonomy): Eukaryota > Viridiplantae > Streptophyta > Magnoliopsida > Fagales > Juglandaceae > Carya > Carya illinoinensis. The sequence goes on from NC_056757.1 coordinate 34,359,825, forward strand.
AGCCTTCATAATATATACAAAGAATTCTATATACGGCCTGCATGAGGAAGAGAGAACTAAGACAGAGAGAGACAGTACTACAATCTGTCTACCTGGATGGAGTCGAACTTTAAATAATTATTGGATTAATTACCGGCTGCAACTGCAAAAAAAAAAAAATAATAAATAAATAAATAAAGACAGACAAAAAACAGTAGCTAGCTGGGACGTAGCTAGGTTAAAAACCAAAAGATGACTGAAAACCCGATCGAATGATCATACACAGAATTTAAGTTTATTGGGTTCCACAATATCTGCCTCTGTACCCTTCTATCTTAATCATTAATAACCATTTTGCGGCCTTTTAGACAAAGCAATCCTTTCCTCTGATCATTTGGAACTAGATCGAACATTAAGCTATCCGGCCACTTTTTTTCGTTTTGGATAGCAAAAATCATTTCACCAAATCTCCTGTTTCTTTTGTGTTTATTAGAGAGAGAGAGAGAGAGTTAGGCGTAGCCGTGGTCAACACAAAATAAGGTGAAACGATTACGAAGTCAGGAAAAGGTGAAACAATTACGAAGTCAAATGGCATCGTCTGAACTTATTTGTAAGGATTTTTGACAAGTGGTTGAAATATATTCCATGCAAAGTCCAAGTTCAGAGAGAGAGAGAGAGAGAGAGATTTCCACAGTACCCTTGATTACCTTCATGATCATCAGCTGCATCATCACGTTGAAAGATGGAGAGAAAGAGATCTGAGGATAGTAATCGGTTCACGGGAATGAAGCCTGGTCCGAGATCACATAGGCTTATAAATCTTGAAGATATTTAATTTTTGTTTTTCCGGAGACTCGAAAGTCCCAAAAAACTTCAAAGACTTAACATCACCAACATGCCCTCGAGCCAAACAACATTCCCATAAACCTTGACCCCTCGATGTTCACCGTACATATATTTTAGACAATACCGATCCATCGGCAAATTATATATATGGTCGGGAACGACGCCTAGCTAACTCGCTAGTCCAACAAACACACACACACACACACATATATATACACTGCTTCCCACCCTAGATTCAATCTCTGTGAACCTTTCCCTTTGACATAACTCAGAAAAAACCTAACCTCAGAGAGAGAGAGAGAGAGAGAGTTTGAAAATAAGCAATAACTCCAATATTGCTTATCACCAAGACCATATTCTCATCGATCTTAAAAAAAAACCCTAGACCACATGGCCTTTTATAGGAAAAGAGAGAAACAAAGAGACACCTCATTCAATGACCCTTTACCTAAGCAGGTATATATATATATTTATGTGTATATATATATATATATTTATGTATATTTATAAGGCAAAGCTCACTTTAATGTTCTGCGTCTGTTACTTAAGGAGTGCGTAGCACTATTGTTTAATTTCCCAAACCTTCTTAATTTATTATAAGGCTTTTTTTTCTTTTTCATTTTTCATTATTAATGATCTAATAAACAATATTATAATAAAAGTAATACTACATACAGTCATAAAATATATAAGTGTCTTGCAGTCATTTTGAAAAAGAATACGATCTATTATTAAAAAATTAATTTCTTTTTATTTCGATCCCTTATTTATTTTTTTTTTAAAATGATTATACGAGACTTATACACTCACAACTGCAAGTATGATTTATCATATAATAAACTAGGGATTGAATTATAATTGAATAATCTCCTTCTTAAGTGGAAAAGTATCACCGTATATATGTATGATATAAAAAATATAATTAATGACGTCACTAGTTTTGAAAACCTATATATTCTTAACTTAAAAAATATTTTGACGATTCCGTAAAAATAAACCCATAGATGATTTATAGATAGTTAGAAAACGAACAATATACCATTTTGAATATTAATTTGAGCCATAAATGAATGAGATAAAAATTGATCATGATTAGAAAGAAAACTAAAGAAAAATGTGTACAAATATATATATAATATACATATACACATATATACATATATGATTGTAGAGAGAGAGAGAGAGTATTAAATGTGGTGGTTCAAAATATTAATTTCCTGAGTACTTTTAAAGTCAGAATAAATAAAGGAAAATCTTATATACCATACTATCATCCTATTTGCATCTCACTAAATAAGATATTGTACATTTATTATCATTAAATAATTATTTATTGCATGTTTCTTTATTATCAAATTATGATAAATGCGCCACGTCATATATAGTAAGATGCAAGTGAGATGGTAGTGTGGTATATAATAATACTCATAAATATATATACACACAGGGAACTTAGTGATCATATATATATTTGAATATTCGATTCTCCAATAATCTAAAGTAAGGGACTCTCAACTCATATTATCTAATCACTATAATTTTTCTAAATTCTAATACAAAATATAATAAAATAATTCAATTTTTTAAATATTAAAATAATAAGAATATTAAAAAATAATATTATAATAATATTTTATTTAACTTTTAATTTTTATTTTAACTCAACACAACCCAACTCAACGTTCGACTTAGAATCAAACTGCAGCAGATCAAAGGTTGTGAAAATAGATATATATATATATATATTTCCATCCATGGAATTATATATATAATCCTATTCATGCTTTTGCTTGCAATCTAATAGAACCCATACATTTTTAAAAAAAAAAGAGAGAACCGATACATGAATGCAATATAATCCTTCACTAATAAGGAGGAAACCGGGTTAGCTAGATCGCCGATGTTGACGGTTCCAAGTCCCTCTTCATTTTCGCTGGCCGGGTTAATTTTTCGATCCACGGTCATGGGTACGTCGAACTTCACGTTATAAATGTCATCTCTCTCTGCAACCGGAGATCGGTGAGGTTCATTCATTCCCGCGCAAAGAGCGTGGATTCGATTTCCAACCTGATGATCTGTTCATTTCATTCATTGTATTTGATATTTGTCTCACGTTATAAATGGCGTCTGTCTATCTAACGATATTTGACAGCCACCACACACACAGAGCAAACCCAACCCAGACCTGAAACACGAGTCGAAACACACCCCGGTCATTTAATGGCATCGAGATTCACGGGAAAGAGATCATCGGACGGCTGTGTATACCCCCAGATCCTACATTTTTCCGTCCACCACGTGGTCCAATTAAATACGAACAGTACGTGCTCCATAAAAGGAAGAAAGAAAAAATAATTAAAAACAATAATATGGAGGGTTGTACGCCAGTAGTAGGGCTGAGCTCAGATTTGGAGGGGACAAGACCACGTCGGTGGCTGAGGTGTTGGTAACAGTGGAACAGTGCGGTTGGTGAAGCAACCCAGAAGAGCCCTGCAGAGGAGGCTAATTATGCGTTAATGATGAAAGGTGTGGGACAGGGAGACTGGCGGGTTCCCCGGGACGGCGAAAGCGTCTTCTCACTCTGTCCACCTGCATGCATGTTCTCATGAGTTGACCGAAGAAGGCAAGTGTTGTGACAGTGTTTCACAGGTCAGTGACTCACTTAGGTCAGGTGAGGGTTTGCTTTGGTGGTAGGTATTATCTTCTTGTATTTAAATCAGTTAATACAGTTTGGATTTAAATTATTATTATTATTATTTTTAAATCTTAAAATACCAACAAATCTTGTGAATCTGATTTCTGTTTTATATACTGTATTAATTATAGTAATTTTTTTTTTTAATGTGTCTTCTTTAAAAAATATAAATATTTGTTCAAAATGGAGACCCAATAGATCTTGCATCTTATATGTATTTCCCTTATTTTTACTTCAGATCCAAATTTTTCATAATTTATCAAAATATATGGGGATATGAAATTTTATTGGCAGTTAAGAGGAAATATTTGAAATGAATAGAAAATTTTAATATTATTTAAATAATATAAAAAAATAGTTAAGTTAATATATGGCAGTATGTAAAAATCATTAGGTAAAGAAAATATGAGTTTTGGTGATATATTATAAAAAATTAAAATAAATACAAATTCATTGAGAGTGCTCCTAGTGCCATTTTTATAGAATATATCCCCTCAATGGTATTCTTGGATATTATTCTTTCTTCAATGAAGCTGAATTAACCACAAAAAAAAAAAGACTGATTGGATCTACACATATATTGAAACGCATCCCTTCATGATTTTTTTTTTTTTTGTCTTTATTATAAGAAAAAGGCATGGAACTATATCGTCTCGGACCTAAGCAACAAGATCTTGATCGAGAGAGAAACAGACTCAACCTTCTCGCAGGCCTGTTTTGGAATAGATTGGAGCCCAACTCGACCCAAAAAATGCTCAAAAAGTCAGCCGGGACGTGTATGTGAGAGGCCAGATCAGAGATAAGAGGAGTAGGAGCATTAGTAGTTATCTTAATAAATTTTAGTTAAAATTTAACTAAAAAATTTATTTTTATCAATTTTAGTTAGTTATTTTTTATAACACCAAATAATAAAGTCAAAAATTTTTTTATTATTTTATTAAAATATTGATTTTGAACATTTTTTTATTTGTAAAAACGTAAGAATCGCAGCTCAACATTTCATGAATCGCCGCTCAAAAAAATAATATATTCCAAAAACTTAGAAACTGCGAGATTTTCTTTCATTTCCTACGCTTTCTTACCAAGAAACCAAACAAAGAAGAGGTAAAAGAACATCACAGCCCATGAATCAAGTAAATTACAGCCCACGGAATCAAGAAAATCACAGCCCACAAAATCAAGAAAATTGCACCGAAATAGAGCTAGAAAATCGCATCCAGAAATCAAAAAATGAAGAACCTAGAAAATCGCTTCACCCAAGCAAAGAAGAATCAAACAGAAAAGAAAATCGCATCAAGAAAAAAAACTAGAAGAATCCACAAATCAAAAAACAATCCAGCTAAAGCCTATAATCTCCGCCCCCCAAAAAAAAAGAAAAAAAAAAAAAGAAAAAAAGAAGAAGAAGAAGAAGAGAGAAAAATAGAGTTCAGCGTGGCTTACGGTGGCAACTATGGGAGTCGATGGCATTGGCATTCGGTGCAATGGTGGGAGTTGATGGCGTTGGCATTCGGTGCGTGGGTTTTGTTCAAGTAAGGGGTAGGAAAGGCAGGCAGCTTTTTGTGAGTTTTTCTTTGGTTATTTCTTCTTGCGCAGAAGAGAAGTAGATAGTGAGAAGATCATTTTTTAATCCAAACAATAATACTTGACCAAACCCTTCTACTCAACAAATTTGACCAGCCATATAATCTGAAGTTAAAATTACTGTTAATTTGTTTAGCCTATTATTGCACTTTATTTTGTACTTTAGTTATTCTTCGACTAAAATTTAATTTTATTGAACCTACTACTGATGCGATAAATGCATCATATGTTATATCATGAGAGGACAGCGTGGTATATAAAATTTTTCAAAACACAAGACAAGTCAACAAAGCAAATGAAAAAAAGCCCGGAAAACACACATTAATCACACGAAAGACTTCATTAAAAAGCACGAATATATCACGAATTACAAATGTGAACATGCTATTTAAGTCCAGCACGTATGCTTGGAAACCCATTAATATACCAATTCCTAGTGTTCACTTTGAGCCAAGCGCAAACGACACTTTCGGGCGGGATTTGTTCTTGCCCAGCAATTTCACCTGGTTTAACCGTTCTTCGTCTTCTTGCAGTTTCTTTCTCCGCATAGCCTCTTCTTTTTGTCTTTGCATCTCTTCTAACTCCTGGTACCGCTCCTCCTCTCGCTGCTGCTGCTCTAGAGCTTCCCTTCTCTGAGCTTCTTGTACCCTCCTCCGGTTCTCCTCCAACATCCTTTCCAGCTCTTCTCTCTCTTTTTGAGCCTTTTCCTGTCAACCAAATAAATCAAGCGGCTATTATGTTTGTCAATTCAATTGAGGGGGGGGGGGGGGGGGGGGGGGGGGGGGGGGGGGGGGTGGGGTGTGGAATTGGGACGTAGAAACTATGCATCGGTTAAACTAAACCTGAGCTTTTTTATACAAGTAAGCCAACAAAAAATGTTTTTCAAGAAAAGAGCAAGGTTCACTAGTACAATGTCAGAAAACAAGAGGCCAATCAAAACCAAGTACAGTAATTTTACCCATATTTTCTTCCAAGTTTTTGAAAATCCCAATCCCAAATGTCATGCTACTGGATTTCAAGACTGATATTTCTTCTTATTATATATATATATATATTTTTTTTTTAATATCGGGAAACCTCTCCAAGGCAGGGCCCTTTAGACCCACCCCTGCAGAATAAACCCCAGTCCCGTGCACCGCACCCTCGGAAGTTTCCCCACACGGAACTAGTTAAATCGCTGGCTTTTCACCAGGGGGTGTGGCCCCAAAGGATTGTTTGCACCCATGAGGTGTTGAACCTTGGACCTTGAAGGGAATGAGACCCCAAGACCAAGGCCTTCACCACTTAGGCCAACCCCTTGGGGTTAAACAGAACATTGTACCATATCTGACTGATGACTCTGCTTCAGTCGGCCTTTCTTTTCAAAAAAAAAAAAAACCAACGTTGAAAAGGATTGCCAATGCTGGCAATAGCGCGCTTTTTCTACCAGTGAGAGAGGGAAGAAAAGGGTGCATGATTTAAAGAAGATACCTCTCTTTGTCCAGCCTCAACTACAGCAGCTTCCTTTTCTTTCTCAAGTTGAGCTGCTACTTCATTGTAAACTTTCTTCCGCCCCTCCTCCAACCGCCTCTGTATTTCCAGTTTAATTTCCACAGAGTTTACGCTCTCTTCCACTTTCCTCTGAATTTCTTCTTCCACTCTTCTTTTAGTCTCTTCTTCTATTAGTTTCAACTCTGCTTCCTGCTGTCGCCTGAGAATAAAGAGAAGTTAGGAGGAAATGACCACTCACGCAAGGGGGAATGCCTCACTTAATGATTCCAAACGCTGCATCTATGATTCCAAATGTTTTTAAATCGAGACAACCATAAAACTAAAAGATCAATTATGACATATCTGCTTCTTTCCTTTTCTTTTCTTTTCTTTTTTCTCCTCCTCTCTACTCAGTACTTAACTATAACATACGGCAGACTAACCTTCATGACAGCAAAGGCACTAAATATATGCTTATGCTTTTAAGGCATACCTCTAACCGAATCCTGATCCAAACAAATGAGTTTCAAAACTGGTGAACAGTAGATAAACGAAGCACCCAATTTGATCATCAAATATAACAAGTTGAACTATAGCAGTATCTTCCTTCAGAAACGCCTGTGGAGAAGAAAATCAAGTAATCCGCTGCAGCTTTAAAACTAATCACTGACAAGATTCAATTCTTGCATTGAACATTTTTTCTAAGATAAATATTTATATTTTTTAAATCATATCTATCTAAGGGTTTGTAATAATTTAGTGCCAAAAGCACCAAAGAATGTCACAAGCTAAAAATGGGGCTATTCAGAAAGCAATCAAGGAACAAGAATTAGAGCTCAACACAGTGTCTCAAGGCTGCAATACAAGCAATTTGGTTTAAGTCCAACTGAAGTGCAGTTGTTGGGGGACGGGTAATCTGCCTAAAGGTAAACCCAAATAGCTAAGAAAATGACCCTAACTTGATAAACCTGTATGCGAGTTTTAGCTGAGAAAATTCAAGTTTGCAGCTTAGGCCCAATTATATGATAATTAGTTATATGAGATACAAATCTCCTCTGTCAATCAAATCTCACAACATGATGTAAACCAGACTTAGAACCAGTTGTAATGAGTACGATGGGAAAAAACAGAACAAGTAATCAAGATTATGTTTCAACCAGATGATGTGGGGGCAATTTGAATAGTTAAAACATGAGAAGTTTCTCAAGTTCACAAATCCAAGAGATACAAGGAAGAAAGCATGTCTCAATCTCTTAGGTATGTGTCCACCGAAAACCTAGCTCAACAAATTAAAACCTCAAACCAGCATGAAGAAACAAGAAATTGCAGAAGGGCAACCATTCTGAAGGAAAGTGTTAATGTCATGCTCTAGAAAGACATTTTTCAATTTATACAAGTTGCATTAAAAGGTATGCTTTTTTTTTTGGCATATCCTAAAAGAATTTTGTTACGTAAAAGCAAAATCGCGAACTAATCTGCATACCAATACTAATTATTTCATATTCAAAATTTAAATTAGCACTTTTTAATAAAATATACTTTTTGACCAGTCACATTAAATTGGTGCACATATTAGTGTGCAGTTGTGCTTGCAACTAGGTTTTTCCATCCTAAAATGCAGCATCTACCCAAAAGCAATGTGTTCCAAAAGCTCAGTACTTTTGCACCGGCCCTTTTTTTTATAAGCACTTACGCACAGGCCCTTAATACCCTTACCATGCATCAATACATACTCAAGAAATTTCTGATTACGGGCAGGTTTGGAAGACACATCTCAACTCAAAATTCTCATCTCATCATTACAACTTTCCCAAATTCTCATACAAAATATAATAAACAATTTAAATTTTTCAAATTCCAATATAACTTTTTCAAATCCCAAAACAATAATAATACTCAAAAATAATATTTTAAACTTGCATCTCAACTCAAAATTCTCATCTTACTTACCAAACCTTTCAGATTTTTGGGATATGATGACATAATAGAATTCTAGATTTAATTTTTGAGTAAAAAAGAAAAATTATTAAAGGTAGATTTATGCTTGTAGCAAACTAGAGGTGAGAAATAGTAATAGCACTCCCAAATATTAGATGTTGGTACACAACTTATTCATCAAATGAAAACGAGCTTTTTTTTTTTGGCAATTGAACAAGGCAACTATCATCCAGCTGGACGGAACATTTTAGTATCACAAAAGGTATACCCCAAATAGAAGCATACATCCAAACTTCATTCATGTATCTCCCAAGATCATAAAGAGTTATTCCAGAGAGTTCACAAATCTAAGAAGTGCTCCAAGAAACAATATTGAACAACTTCGCTACACTAAAATCCCCTCAATTAGATTGTGAACTCTTTTTATCCATAATTGTTTGATAAGTGTAATCTGAGTGAGAATTAGCAGGTTATAGTGATTATGGCCAGGGTAGCTTTGCTGGATTTTCCTATAATTGGCAAAGCAAACAGTATGAACATAATTGTTTTTACTAGCTGCTATTTAGAAAAGTTCTAGTGGCCTTTGCCCTTTGTGTCGATTATTCCAATACTGCTGATATTGGCTAAACATTCAATACTACAATTGCACAAGGAAACTCTGTCTCACTCTACATGAATGCTAAGAAACACATTACTTAATTTGAGCCATTTTTTTTTATAGCTAATCAAGAATTTTATTCCTAAGAAAAGGAGGCATAGCCCAAGTACACAAGAAGTATAGTACCTAACTGGGGTTTACAACCAAAAGTAGAAAATCATAATTTGAACCACTTTTGACATGTGAGAATAGATGGATGCGGGTCTACAACTATGATTTTTCTGCATTCTTTTGAAAATGCGGTGAAAATCCTTCGCAGGATATTACATTCCTGAGGTTAATAAGAAGCAAAAATGATCAAAATGATCATCTTTGACCTGTGGGGAACCAGAGTCCAGACTACGCATAATGATGAATTTTTCATTTTTCAACATTATAATCAGACAAACACCATATGGGACTAATGTAAAACACCAGACAGGAATTCCCACCCATAATCCAATTTACCATAATACATGGGTAGCAATAAGACAAGCACCGAGTACACAAAGTAGGGGAAGAAAAGAAACACAATTGATTCAAAAATAATATGAGATTTATTTGATATACCTTTTCTTCTCTTCTTCTAATCTCAATTTTTCACTTGCATTTTTCCGCTCAATGGACCCAAGACTTGAACTTGAAGATTTATGAATAGGAGACAAGGAGGAACTTCTACTCCTTTTCCTCTTAGAATGTCTCGGAGTTGGTGAACGACTTTTATGACGTCTAGAATGTGAATGATTTCTGCGGTGTTTTGGGGAAATAGAACGACTTTTTCTTCTGTATAACAACATTAAATATATTGAGGAACTAACAAAAACAAACAAACAAGGAATTTGAATACCTTTAGACATATAAAAATAAGAATGAAGTCAGTCCAACATTAAGTACAGTAAATACAGAAGCGTGTACAGTTACCTCATACACTGTTAAGAATAACCTCTGTGAGCTGCATCTTTCATCACATGAAGAAGGAAATGTCACAATCGAGCAACAAAAGGACAACCAATTGCACCCATCACCTGCTCACTTCCCAAACAGTGGGAAGAAAGTTCTTTTCTTTTAATTTTACCATGAAGAGCATGCATTTTATTCAATCCTCAAACCACTCTTAATATTTTGCTCCAATTATTTATTTCACTTCTTTTGTAGGATGTTCACACACAAGGTAACTTCCCAAAAGGTAATGCTCTCAACAAGTGCTTACAAACCCAGCAACATAATAACAAGTTGTTTAACCATAATCGAGCAACATGCTTCAAAAATAGCATGGCCATCATCGATATATGTGTACAGATCATGAAGGGCTCATGAAAACAGAATATTCTCCAAACAGCAAGAAGTTATGAAATACCAAGATAGACAATATCAATATCCATATGCTTCTACTACCACATGTAAATAAAAACAAAAGAAGGAATTACAGAATAAAAATCTGGCGGGCAAAACTAGAAAATACTCATGTTCCATTAGTAGCCCACATAAAGTCGCGGACTCCAATTTTTTAATCCTTTTGTCACAAATTTTGATAGATTTCCACATTCTCTGACAGAAACAATCAGATTCCAACATTTCTATTAGTCCAAACAAAGTCAAAACAAGGGGAGGGAATGCTTTCTTTTTTTTATGAGAAGTGTTACAACCACAAAGAAATCCCACAAAAATAAATCAACATTCTGACATAACTTCATATGATACGTTAGATCTACCCTACAATAAAAATAGTTTTACAATCTATCATATTACATCAAGCTACGCCAATTTGTAGAATTACTTTTGTGGGATCTCTTTATGGCTAAAGCATTTCTATTTTTTTTATATACATTTCCATATTTCGGTATTTTGGGTTGTTTTTCACGGGCTTTTTTGGGTCATTAGGGGCTCATTAATATGGGTTAGGTGTTTTCTTGTATACGTTCAATGTACTTGGTTACTCTTTTTGATATATATAATATTTTTACTAAAAAAATATATATTCCATATTTCTCTCACTAGGTGACCCTGAACAACACAAATTCATTGCATTCACGTTCATATTATGGCACGTTTGTCTAAAGTATTATAGCTCAACTAGCAATTCAACTCTTCTTTGTATAGTCGGTCACATTTGACTAATTAAAAAATTCGACTCTTTCAACTATTCTTTATTTCCCTATTTGTGAATGCACAAGCACCTCAAATTACGCGTGTACGAAATCAAACCACCATTTTTAAGTTTTTTTCTGATAAAAAAAATATATTCAAAAAATAAGGATTTTCCTTTCTATCCAAACGAAATAGGCTTGATATTATAGAGATAAAGAAACACTCAAAATTCAACATGGAAGGAAAAAATGGGTACAGATCAACACATTTTGTAAATCCAAAGTGCATTGACGATAAGACTCCCCAAAATTCTTACAAAGTTCTTGCAAACAATCTAAAAATCACTACAAGAAAGTGGGACTATAAGCGGGATCACCTGCTATGAGAATAGGATGAATATGGAGACCGGCTTCTATCTCTTCGACTTCTCCTGTTATACCTCTGTGTCGCATAAGATGGTGAATACCTTCGCTTATATGAAGGAGATCTTGACCGTGACAAATCACGAGGCATCTCCTATGACCTCAGCTTTAGGCTAATGATATCAATATGGAACACCAGAAACAATGATTTTCCTATAGAAACATCATCGGTCATACAAAATTCAATCAACAAAGTTTCGATTCAAAACACTGAACTCTTAGATATCTGAATATAATAAAATTTAAGTTAACAAAAAAAAAAAAAAAAGGAAAATCAGTTGATAAAGATGATTATGGATCACCCTGAAGATTTTTCCAATCTCGCGAGTCACCAATAACATCGAACACTGGAAACAATCTTTTCCCAATAAAAAATAAATAAATTAAATCAGTCATCATAGGTCTTATTCACCGCTAAAAATAGACAAAATAAAGATAATCAGTCGGCATAGATATGAAACACTGCAAAAAAGTAAACACGGCAAAGGTATATTTCACATAAGTAACACGATAAAGCTAATCGAAATCTTTCAAACTTCGATTTTCCAATTATCCACTAACTTAGTGGAATAATGGCAATAACGCAGCTTGACGATGTACCCATAACTAACTTCGACCGTGGTTGTTGAGGAAATAGCACAAACAACAATTACTTGACATTTTCTTCTTTCATTCAAATCAACCAGTTGAGCAGCAATAACATCAACAACGTGTTTCACTTCGGGGAAACAATAATCGCAGAAATTGGCAATCGTACCTTCTTTACCCCTTTTTCCTTTCTTTTCAAAGGATTAAATGAATATTCCGTTCGGAAGCTAAGAAAATGGAGCAGACCTACAATCGTCCCAAAACTGGAGCAGTTTTCATTAAGCTTCATATGACTAATGCTTTCGGCAGAGCTGAGAGTAAATAATCGTTTTGTTTGAAACCCTAGACAACCAAAAATGTATTGTTCGCAATTCCAGTTTCCCTCGATTTTCGCGGGAACCAAACGGGGGGGCATACAAAATCAGAGAAAACTTAATTTATCAGTGATCGAAAAGGAAAAACGCTAGGCACCAGATTTACGGATTTACCTGTCGAACCAATCTGAAAGATCTTGAAGTTCGGAAATTTGCATCGATTCCTAGATAAACCCTAACAGACAGCGTGTCTGTGTCTTACAGATTTCCTTTAGAAAGAGAATACATGGCCTTAATTTAAGGATGCTGGATACAGTCCACTCCTAGTCCCGGTGTTCAAGCTCGTTGCGTTGCCTTCTTCTCCTCCTTTGTTTTTTTTCATTTTAAAGTGAGATTTAGATTGGGTTTGGTCTTAAGAAGTGTGTGGGAGGATATTATGAATGGTAATAAAATGAATAAACGAAAAGTAATAATAAAATATTAAATAATAGTAAAAAATAATAAATAATAATAATAAATAATAAAATAATAAATAGTAATTGAGTATGTTGATAAGTATTAAGATACTAACATCTAAACACACATTTGGAGTGAGAAGTGATCTCATTTTATTATTATAATTTTTTAAAATTTTCATACAAAATAGAATAAATAATTCAATTTTTTAAAATTCTAAAATAATAATAATAAATATTTTATTTAACTTTTATCTTTTATCTAAAATCATCACATCTTATCTCTAATCAAACAAGGCCTTATTATTATTAAAAGTAAACTTTTTGTTTATATTTTAAATTTATTTAATTCTTTAAAAAAATTACACAAAATTAAAATTTGTATACATTATTTATAAGTATTGAAAAAGGCAATAATGATGCCACTTCAAGCTCAAAGCTAAGGGATTGTTCGAATAATAAAATTATATGAGATGGTTCGATATAAAAGTTAAAAATTAAAAAAAAATTTATTAATATATTATTTTTTTAATATTATTATTGTTTTAAAATTTTAAAAAATTAAATTATTTATTATATTTTGTGTATAAATTTTTAAAAGTAATAATGATGATATAAGATGAAACGTTATTTAAATCCAAATAAAACCTAAATTAGATTGTTCCACCTCCCTCCCTTCGTAAAAAAAAAAAAAATTAGTTAAAATTATATTCAAACAATTAAAATTGGTACTTGATTTTTAACTTAAAATATTTATTTATAAATTATATATTCTTTTAAATTTTAACTCAACCTACATCATTTATTAGAAAATGTTAAAAAGTGAATAATTAAATAATAATCTTAATAGTTTTTATTGACACCGGATGTCTAGGAACAACATCCCAATTAATCTCGGGAGTGCATAGGCCCTCGCAATAAGTTTTTCGCAAGTACATATCAAATAAGTCAGGAAAAAATTTCATCAATTCGATAACCTGTAGAAATTATTTACACCTAATGAAATTTTAATTTTAGACCTGGGATGAGCATACTCACAAAGCCTCAAGTTCAATGTCTTTACCACTTGAACCAACTCAAAGGGAATAAATAATAATTTTAATAGTTTTGCTCTCAAATTACAAAATGAGCTAAAATGTGGATTTATCTAGAAGTTCAAACTCCAATTAAGAAATAATAAGATCTATGAAATAATCTTGCTTTGGAACTATTTTCTTCTCATACCCGAATATTTTATTTTATTTTATAGTTTATTGGATGATAAAATACTTTAATATTATAAAACAAAAGATGATCTCTCATTGTAATTGTGCACACAAAGGTTGAGTTCTCTCCACTCGGCTCATGACTGCCAAGCGGTTGCAAGGGAAAGACTAGGGATGACGTAAGTAAAAGACACAGACAAGTAACGATACACAACAACCTTTAGACTGCATTCCCTTAGTTTTTTTTTTCCGAGAAATGATATTTGCAGTTGTGGTTGTGCAAGTGGCGTGCAGTTATTTAAAAAAAAAAATTAATATGGGACCCACATAAAAAAAAACTAACTTTTTAATTGTGGACTCCACTCTTTTTCAAAACGATTACACGGCGTTTATAATTCCACGACTATATGTAACATTGCTATTTTTTTCCCAAGACCCCATCCACGTCTATCTCTCCTTGAAATCTGATATCCACTATCCACACTCTGCATCTCTTCCTCTCTCTTTCTCTCCTTCCTTTAGCTCTCTCTTTCACCGAACGATCTCTCTCTCTCACATCCCTTTCTCTCCAAGTTTTGGGTTGGCTTGATCTTCACTTTGTTTTTTTATCAAATATTCTACAAGCAAAGGCACAAAAACATGTGAATCAAGAGAGAATCTGTGGACGTTTTGAGTGTTTTTAGCTTTAATTCATGAACCCAGTTTCCACGTCAGGTGTATGGTGTAGGATATGGGTTGACAAAAATTAATATTTATAGTTATAAAATATGCAAGCATTACACATTTTTTTAAAAAGAATATGTAAATATAAATACAATTATAAATTATTGAAACGCTGCGTATTCTTTTTAAAGAATAGTGAGATTTATTATTAAAAATTTATTTTTTATATAAATATTATATTTACTCATTTTTAAAAACGATTGTATATTTAATAATTGTAAATATAATTTATTTTTATAAAATAACAAATAAAAAAGACATGCTGTAATAAAAAGTATATTTTTTACCATAAACACTACTTTCAAAGAATCTTATTGGCCCATAAAAGCGGGGAGTTAGTTACTAGTTTTTCGCCATTCTAGAGCTCGAGGCCGATGGCGTATTCCCGGATCCATGAATGGAAAGGGCCTGGTCTGAGTTAGACCCATGAAAGAGAGATGGGCCAAGGCCACCGCATCTGGCTAGGTTAGGGTATGCATTTTATTTTTCCTCTTGCCCTCTTAAAATATGTTGGTACGTCTTAAAAATCTCGCATCATTTTATTTCTATTTTCATAAATCCGATGCATGCCTTTTAATGTTAACAATTAGATTGAAAACATATCAAATGCTATCGTGAATATGTTTGAATGATGATAATTTTACGGACGATATCAACACCCATGCCATCGTCGTGTGCGATTTAAGAGTATTGTTGAACTTCGGCCATCCAGTAAATTATATCAAACTAATTAATGAATATGATTATATGGGGAGGAATTAAATTAGTTGTATAGTTTGTATAGAAACCATAAACAGACTTCAAATAATTTGTCAACTTTTAAAAAAGTTTTTCCCGTTAAAATTGGCTCGTTTAGATTCAGAAAATATTATATCTTATCTCTTCTCATTATTATAATTTTTTTAAATTCTTACATAAAGTATAATAAATAATTCAAATTTTTCAATCTCAATTCAAACTTTTCAAATCTAAAAATAATAATAATATTAAAAAATAATATTTTATATAACTTTTAACTTTTATCTAACTCTTCTCTTATCTTTAGAATCCAAACAGTTGTAATTGAGGGAACATTGTCAGAGGAATAGGAAAATCTTGAAATAAATACTTAACTCCACTGTACTCCCCGTTTATCAGAAAAACTCGTTGATAAAGCATATAGATGGATGCAAAAAGGAGTAGATGAACTGTAATTATCAGTACTCATTTATCATAGGTTATACTTGATGCAAATACATCTTTCCCCCCTGCTTAAGACATGGATAGCCAAATTATTGTCACACCCTAGCCAGATTCCAAGAAGAGAGGAGTGAAAGGTAAGCCCAGGAATATATACCTTTCTTTTCTTTATATGTATATCAATGTTGTAATGTAAAAGATAAGATTCTGATGGATACTGTTTTCAAATTGCAATTCTCAGTCAAATTACACTTATCAAAGGGTTACTATTCAGTGAGACTTTTTGTGGGTATAGTTTCTGAAAATGGAGACTGCATCTGTATCAGCATGTGTTGCTTTTCATTGTTTTCCTCTAGATTCCTGGATATATGGGTCCTTAGGGTGTTAAGCATCTCACAATTTCGATGAAATTTGAATCATATAAGGTTGTGCCCTTTTTTCACAAATTATGTTCATTTCTCCTACTTCGGATTACTGATTTGGTTGCTTGCCTGTTTACCGCAGAAGAGAAGGGAAAAAAAAATGATGACAACAAAAAACAAAAACCATCAGACAGATATTGAAAGAGAGAAAGGAAGCTGTTTGGATTCATCTCCTCGTCACAACTTTTTTAAACTTTTACATTAATTCAATTTTTTTAAATATAATAATATTTTATTAACTCCTTTCTTTATCTTTAACCCTCTCATCTATCAATCCAAACAGAACATAATGGCGAAACTTAATTTGTTTGGCAGAAATTTCGAAACTTGCATTCAACATGGTATGATTTTTGAAGTAGCCTTAATTGTCAGTATCCCAAATTTTCAGAATCCATGTTCATGGCATTAGTTTTTCCCATGTCACTAAATATTATAGCTCAAAACAGAACAAGGAAATAGAAAGACAAATATCCCATTTTGATCTTATCTTTATGATGACGAGGTTGAAGACAAATTTTTCCCTTTTTAAGAAGGATGAACCTTTTTGGATGAAAGTCCCTTCCAAGCTGATTTCATGGAAGCAGTTGCAGAATTCAGTGCGGCCTCCATATACCTTTTGGAAGCAACAGTTGCAGACTTTTCCATCAAGTTCCCCATCTTTCTCGCCTTCTCGCCAGTTTCCACCAAGCTTTTCAGCTCAGCCTTTGACCTGCTTTCGAGTTCCGCCTCGAAGCGTCTAAACTCGTCCATGGCGCTCTCCAAAACCGAGTCAAGGTAGTCCTCGGCTTGTTGCAACTCGGTCTCGGCCTCTTCAACTTCCTTCTGCTGTTCTTGTTCCATGGCTGCCCATGACTTGTATGCTTCGATCTCGAAGAGTTTCATGAGATCTTCAATGGTGGATGGATCAAAGGTCTTGTCTTGCAAGGCTTGATCTGAGAGGAGGGTGAAATGGTAGATGAGAGCTTCCATCTTTCTTGTGGGTGTGAATTGTGCAGATCTAGCTTCAGTGATGAGAAAGGCTAAAAGCTGGATGGTAGGCGAATCATATAAAGCATGGGTATTTTTGGTCCTTTAAAAAGTATGCCAGCCACACTAAGAAAAAAAAAAAAAAAACTTTTAGAAAAATATATAAATCACCTGAAATTAAAATGAAAAATAGTATGCTTTATATTAAGTATATAAATATTATATATTTTTTAAAAAAATAAATCAATTTTTAATAATAAATTCTGTTATTTTATTTTAAAAACTACATTGACATTACTCGATCTATAACTGTATCCATGTGGAGGACAGCTTATTTTCCTTAAGTTATCATCACGTTCAATGTGGGGTCCATTGTCAACTGTTGTCCTTTTGAAATTTGAAGAGAGAGAGAGAGAAACCTTTTGAGAGAGGTCATACCATTTTTCCTCTTCATAAACAGTGGGCACCCACAAAAAGACGTGTCAAATCGTATTAACATAAATATGTATAACATATTATATAGATTAATTTTAATTTAATTCGTTAATTTTATTATATTAAAATTTTAAATCTTAACATGACTTATTAATATAATAGATTATATCATGTCAATTTGTTCTTACTTATTAGTAAATATTACGAAATAAATTAATACGACACAATTCAACCTGTTTCAAATTATTTATATAAATGGATTGAATAGATTCGAAATTAATCAGTTTGACATGATTAAATTTAAGATAATTTTATATAAATATTAAAATCGTAATATCTATAAAAAATGATAAAACTAATTACAAGTCTAAAATTACAATCCAAATAAAAAAAATATCGAAATTAAAATTCTAACAATTTTACTTTTAAGTATAAGGGTATAATTGTAATTTTAACTTTCTTAACATATCATAACAGGTCAAAACAATTTGACCTGTTATCAACCCGTTAAGCAATTATGTCTTGACAGGTCAACTCATTTTTATCTGAACCCTTTAAGAGTAAACTATAACCCGTTATTATCGTGTCGTGTTTGTGTTAGATTAACAGATCGTATAACATATTGCACCTTTACCCATAATTTGGATTCATATACCAAAATGTGATTTTCCATAATGAGCTCCTTTTTATAGCTATTTTTTTATTTAAAATCTTTTTATAAAATTGTAATTATATATAACATATAACATTACTAAAAATGGAGTGGCTAGAGACACAAAATATCTCATAAATGAATCTTGCATATTAATGTGACACATTATCAGTGTATCACGTGTCTGTTTTCCCTAGCTCCCCGCAACAGTGTGCCCCCTCCCCTCACCCGACTCTCTCTCCTAGCCACAATAGCATTGCCGCAAGTCATAGCCAACCACCACCAGAAATTGTTTCCCATCATCGGTGACCTCTGATCGGACTTAGCACCCCCACAATGCAACCCCTCTCCTTCCTCTCAGCCACATTGTGCCACCGCACCGAGCTTTGGTGGTTGGACGACAACGTCAATCACAATGACTTCCTCTGCGTGATGAAGTTTTGCTGGATGGAGTGGCATTGTGGGTCCCACTTGCAATTCACTCACCTAGGCATGCTTTCGAACTTGTGCTCCACGTGCAATGGTCTCACTTGGATTGCCGATGTCTTCTGCCCACCATGGCCAGCACAGAGAGAGTGCACAGGTGGTAGCACTGGGGAGGAGAAAAAAAAAAAAAAAAAAAAGACATCGAGGAGAAGAGAGAAGAAGAGAAAAGAAAAAAAATACTTGACACATACTATATTAGTATGTGAGATCTCTTTATATCTATTGTGTTTTCCTACTAAAAATGATAAATAATTCATATATAAGGATATCATGTTTTTAATCTTATCGAGGTAATTACGAAGAGTTAAAGACCATGCCCATTTGTCCTTTTGACTTTTTATCATATACATATATATATAAAACGAGAAGAGCTACAGAAATAAATATATTTCATAAAAGAAATATAAATTAATGAATAAATATATTTCATAAAAAAATTTATAAATTAATGTACATTTATGTGATAGAGTATATTTATTTTATAATAAAAATAATTTTATAATATAACATATTATATGAATTTACGTCAATTTATAAATTTATTTTTATAAAATTAGTTTAAAACATATATTGATTAAATAAAATACATTTTGATTACTTTAGGTTATTTTTATCAAGATTTATCTGTCAATACTGTAGATCCAAAGAAAACACATTCTTTATTTTTTTATTTTTATTTTTATTTTTTAATTAAGATAAATTTACATTTATGACAAACATATTTTGAATAAGGAAAAAGCTGCTGTACTGCCAAATTTGTACCGCTGGTATTTTTTTTACTTAATAATTAAAGAAATAATTTTAAATATATTGATCTATCTTTTTACTTAATAATTAAAAAAATATTAAAAAATAATAATAATAAGAGAAGGATGGTACGCCGTTATATTTCACCCGGCATGGTAGCCGCTTCATTTGAATAATAAGTACGATGCAAGGGAAGTGCAACCCAAGAGTTGTTCATTTCTTTCTCCTGAGCCCAAACTTACCAGATCAAAAAAGATACAAGCCCAAAAATTTGAAATACGGGGAAAAATATTTCTTCCAGAAAACACTGCGACCTGAGAAAAACGAAATTCTGAAATTTCCATACGTCAGAGAGAATTTTAGGAAAAGGGAAGCATTTTAGAAAGGGAGAGTTTGCGAAGATGCGCGGGGAGGTGGTGTTGTCGTTTTTAGTCCTATGTTTCCTCGCAAGCGACGTCGTACGGAAGGGCCAGGCGATTTGGCTGACCGTACCGACCGCCACTACCAAGTGCGTTTCCGAGGAAATCCAGAACAATGTCGTCGTTTTGGGCGACTACGTTGTCATCTCCAACGATCCCTCCCATCCCATCCCCACCATCTCCGCCAAGGTCAGATTTCACTCCTGCCTTCATTTTTCCTCGGTTCAATCATGATCGAGTACGGATCAATTAGGGTTACGGTTAGTTCGTTTCGTGCATGCCATTCCTTCGTTTGGCTGCAAATAAAAGTGAGGAAAACAATTTTAGAATCTCCAAAGTCTGATATCTTATAGTTATTTTGATCCTAAGAAAGGAAATTTTTTAATTTTGTGTATGTAAATTTAACGGAAACATATTGGAGTCTTGACTCTTATATTTTGGTTAATTTTCCGCTAATTTTTCAGCAATCAGTTAGACCTTGGTTGTAGTTTGTTTAATTATCGTTTCACATCAGCATGTAATTTAGGCATGTCGATTTTTTCTTCATTAAAATGTTTCGTTTCGTGAACGATCACGTCTCCGGAGTGGTCACCTAAATTCTTCCGCGTCTCTAATTTAACTTGTTAGGACTTATCCATCAAAGAATAGGACTTGCATATGATAAATTCGATCAATGTTATGCTACTACCTGCGATTTTTAGCATTCTATGATGGCTTTCCATAAAATGATGGCTTTATACAATGATGGCGCAAGATTCACAATCATGGAAACTTCTTCTTCTTCTTCTTCTTCTTCCATAAAATGATGGCTTTCTATACAATGATGGAGGCGCAAGATTCACAATCATGGAAACTTCTTCTTCATTGGCGCAAGATTCACAATCTTGGAAACTTCTTCTTCTTCAGGAAATCAGTTTACAGTGTCACATATTGTTTATAACACGACTTAGTATAGGTTTAATGACATCAAATGTAAAATTTATTTTTGCTCAAAAGTTATTATGATTAGTTACATTTTCAATTAAGTTCACAATATAAGTTCATTTTCGAGGATTGCCAATGGACAATAAATGACTTGAAGTACCTATCTTTTTTAAAACCTCATTCTTATTGGTGGGGGTGGGGGGTCTTTGATTTTAATTTCTACTTTCAGTTTAAACTCGAGTTAGGTACTTTTCATGTATACATTCTATGTACTGGGGCTATACATAGGTAAAAGTTAAAACTCATCTAGACATAACTTGTCCGAGAATCATTTTCAAGTGTCTCTCTTGGTTGCTCTTATGCCAAGGTCAGTATTTGTACACCTTCCTTCTAAAACTAGAAGAATTTGAGAATTGGTTATCTGGTCAGAAAACTTAAATGTAAGGATACATGCAAGAGTTGGGATTCTGTCTCTTTTCCAACTTACAACCCAACGCATGTTGGAATTCAGTTAGTTCTATTGCTACTTGAGCCTGCATGCCTGGTGATCTGAGATTAGAATAGGTGATCTGAGATTGGAATGGCCTTAGGAGGATGTTGAGCACCTTTAATTCGCAAGTGGCAGAATAGGCAGAATTGATCGATGAGACAATCTGCCCTCTCTTTGGGGGACTTATGATACAAAAAGCTCTCTGAGACAGATTGTCTCTTGGAACCTTCTGACTGTTTATGGTCTTGTTGATACTTTTCCTCGGATGAGTGAAATATTCTTTGGCAAAAGGGGCATCACTAAAATAATCTGGGAATTAGCTAGCATTATTACATGGAGTTTTGAGGAGGGATTTATTGAGCAAACTTCTGTTGTATCTGAGCTATAAATTTCTCTCTTATGGGATTCTCTTTTTTAATCTAGACAAAAAAGGTATTGCAACTAAGTCTTGTTCTTATTTTTGTCAATTGGTTGCAACTTAATGATATTTAATGGCACCTTAGGTGACATCTCCATATGGAAATAATCTTCATCATAAGGAGAATGCGACACATGGACAGTTTGCTTTCACAACTCATGAGGCTGGCAACTATCTGGTGTGTTTTTGGGCAGATGTTTCTAAACCAGGAGGTGAAGACGTTAGCGTAAACCTTGACTGGAGAACTGGAATAGCGGCAAAAGATTGGGAATCAGTTGCAAAAAAGGAGAAGATTGAGGTGAGCACTTTCTTAGTAGTTTCTTTCAGGTTCTCATTTTACTTAACAAAAAAAAAAAAGAAGAAAAGGTTTCTTTAAGGTTGTCTTTGCTGACCTCAAATAGTGGTTTAAGTGCCTTTTTTTTTTTTTTTTTTCCTGAAGTTTATTGTAACTCTGTGTCTGAAACCGTAGTCATAATTGAAAGTGCCTTAAAAGCTGCAGAAGATAGTTGATTACCTGTGAGTTTGAATGCAACCTTTTTTGTACTTAGTTTTAATAGTATTTGCTGAGGGCCGAATCTAATGGAAATAAATTGGACTTTGATTTATAAGCTTATAGAATCTCTACTTTCAACTACTCAAGACTTTCAACACGTTAGAAAAAGAATGAGAGAATTTATTATAATATTAATCTTTTCTTTTCAAACCACAATAATTTTTTTAAGAGTAACTTTATTGAAGAGGATGAAATAGGGCACAAGTACATTGGGAGTATACAAAAGAAAATACATAATTACAGACCCAATGCTTCAACATTACTTTGTGTGTTTTGGGAACTTCTGAAATGTGCTAAAGATTTTCCTATATGAGATTGGAATATGTAACTTCTTATTTGATATACAGACAAGATGGGAATGTAGTAATAACAATTACAATGAGTGAATTTACTTATAAAAAAAAAAATTACAATGAGTGAATGGGAAAAAAATATTTGGGCCTATGGAGGAGGTGATATTTGCATAGGTTTGAGGTTCAACTCTTTCCCGATCAAAAAAGAAAAAGGAAAAAATAAAGAAATAGTGAAAAGCAGAGAGGTTGTAACGTTTAGTATGAAAAGAAGGATATAAACTTGGAAGAGGATCTTATCTTAGAATCCAAAAAGTTTCTCATACTTTCCTGCGTATAATGTTCTTTTTCACTTGTCCTGATTCCTGTTTTTTATCTCCCTGCATTGCTCATTTATAGGGTGTTGAGCTTGAGCTGAGGAAACTCGAGGGAGCAGTGGAGGCAATTCATGAAAATTTAATCTATCTCAAGGGCAGGTAATTTTTACATTCATAGTTTGGGATGCCTTGAAATTTTAAGCGTGTCAAAAGTTATTCTAATTTGCATATCTCTTCTTTTCCGGGATCAACTTCATAGAGAGGCGGAGATGAGGACTGTGAGTGAAAAAACAAATGCCAGGGTGGCGTGGTTTAGTACCATGTCGTTGGGTGTCTGCATTGCAGTTTCGGCTCTGCAGTTATGGCACTTGAAGCGGTTCTTTCATAAGAAGAAGCTCATCTAGATTTTGTTAATTTAATTCTGTTTCTGGATGAAAGGAGAATTTTGATATCATCACACAACTGCAGTCCAGCTTTTGATATCCATGAGAGTTGTATCCTTCATCCTCTAATTTGTTAACAAAGCCCTCAAACTCCATGAAGAGCTCGCAGTTAATATTTACCCGATCTAAGCAGTGACGGTTCTTGCTGATTGCCAAATTGGAACCCGCCGCACTTAAGAAATTATATGGATAATAAAATGAAATGAAATGAAATAATTTTAAATAAAAGTTAAATAAAATATTTTTAAATAATTTCATTTGGATTAAAAAACTATCTTATCTTATTTTATTATTACAATTTTTTTAAATTTTTATATAAAATATTATAAACAATTTAATTTTTTCAGATTTTAAAATAATAATAATATTAAAAAAATAATATTTTATTTAATTTTTATTTATAACTAGCTCATTTCATCTTACTATCTAAACAACTCCTAAATCTTAGAATTCATGAGGGGAGCATTATGGCTCATTTTATGAAGTGCCAGCAGGAACATGCCCATAAAAATGAAATTGGGGAAAGAGAGATGATTCATAAAAAGAATCCAGTCTTCGTTGAATGCATTGCCCAAAATTAAGCCAAAAGTTGGTGCTGTTCTAATTCAGAAGATGAGAAATAGCAAAGCCATAACCCAAAAGCAGGAAGCTAAGTAAACAACCAACGCTATGAATTAAATTGTTAAAGAATGATCAAAGTTCTAATTAGATCAGAAGTCAAGAAGTAATCAGAGAGCAAGTTCTTGTCATCTGAGTTAAAATGCGGAAATTAGAGAAGAATGGACCCCAACAAATTTTATTGTATTCGAACTATCTTGCGGTTCATGTATGTAAACCTGCAGATCTCATCAAAGAAATCATCTGCACTGCTATGACTGCTCTTCATCTGCAGAATTTTTAGTACCAGCGTCTTCAAATTCTTCCCATACTTCAAGAAGGATTCAAGAGTACTCATTTTCTGCTCAGCATTTAGTGGTGATCGCACCGTGACCACCACCTCCTCCAGACATGGAATTACAAATCCTGAATCAGCCTGTAAAATGTAAATACCAATTAAATTATGAAGTCTTGAAACCTCAACCTGACCATAAAAATAACAGCTGTTTGATATTATCAACTCACATATTTCAGGCTGTTCTTCTGGCAAAGAGCAGCAAACATGGCACCGTGGACGTCAAACTTCTGCAGTTTGGGGTGACCGTTAAAAAATTCGACGAAGTCAATCTCTGGAAAGGGCTGAAGGGCCTCAAAATCCCCAGTGAATTCGATCTTCATGTAGAGATGCTTCACCTCGCTTGCCCATTTAAGCATATTGACTATGGCATCCCAACACCACTGGACTCCCCTGATGGACAAGAACTCAAGAGCCTCAAGTTTTCCGAAGTCCACCATGTAGACTCTCCCTATAGGTATTTTCCAGAACAAAAAGGTCAGTAACAGTCATGACCCAACTCACCAAGCTTTAATTCTGGGCTAAAATTTAAATGAAAAAACTCAGTAGTCCGTATTAGAGATGTCTGCAAAATAGTTACCCGCATTATTTGCAATTGAAAGATTCTTCAAGTGGTTTGTCTCACGAACCCTGATCCAACTACAACCTTGAACCTCAAGAACTTCAATTTTGGGGGATGTGAGAGAAAGCGAGCAGTTACCCACGCCATAAAAATCCAGCTTACACTGCCGCAAATGTGGCAGGTCAATCGAGACTGACCTAACCCCTTCGCAGCCAAGCAGCAACAAGTTGGTCAGATTGGGACATGCATGAATTGCATCAGTTAATGCAGGATCCTCCATTCTTGCACCAACAATTTCAAGGTTCCAAAGGTTTTGGTAGACATCCCACTTGGGAGAATGGGTCATTAACACTCCCCAAAGTTTTAGTGATTCCAAATTCTTTGCAGCGCCAATGCAACTCAGTTTTGAGGGGCTCTCATTACAGGTAGGATTTTCAACAAGGTTATCCATTCGAAGCTCAAGATGCCGGAGGGATGGACCTACAAGTGAAAGCCACGAAGCAAGGCCAGCACCAGAAAATGGGCTATACACGACAAGCTCCTCTAGTTGAACAATTGATGATATCATCTTCCACACAATGTTGTCAGGCTTGTCCGTGCCAGTATGATTGTCAAACGAGTTCCGCGGGAAGTAAAGGCTGCGAATATAAGGCATTGAGTCTTTCCACCGCTTAGATACAGAGTTGCAAGCTACCACATCCCTGGCATTGTTGATGTGCGATAAGATTTGTTGAACAATGGCATCCGGGAGAGAATCCATTCACTGAGAATTCAAATCAAACAGGTTAGTGTCAATTACCTAAATCGTTGAAAAGAACGAGCTAATATAGACATGGCCACAAAGACAATGATTGAAATCAAATCCAAACTAAACTTGGATTTGAGGGCAGTTTCTAATTGGGTTGTTTGTTCTGGGAATCCTGAGATAAGAGGAAAGGAAAACTAAAATGTATTCTCTAGACTTCTCAACGTTGGGGACCAATGTAACTAAAACTTCACTTGAACGATCCCTATATGCGCTAGTTTAGATAGAAATTCAATCCTGCGAAGGCCAGATTTTTTTAGACAATTTAAGGCTCCAAGCCACATTTTCATTTCATTTTTTCTTCAAGATTCTAGGCGAGGAAACGGATTTTCTTTGACAAAATGTAACAAACATGTTTTAAACTAATAGAACAAATCAAATGTTATACATATCTTATAAATATAATGAAAAAGGAAAACCAGGAAATTAGCTGAACTAAATTTGAGAAACCCAGATGAGAAAGATGAGCATTTTAGCAAAAACCCATAGAGGAAATTAGTTTTGCTCGAATCCTTTCAGCCTGAACCTAGATGGAATATACCGTACGTAACCAAATTGAAATGTTAAAAAGAAAGATGCACTAAATTTAAGAAGATGACACACAACACACAAGAAAAAACGAAAATTGAAACTCTGGTGCCATAAGAAGAGGAAAAAATATCGAAAAGAGGGACAAAATGGCTTACAGTTGCAAAATTGAATGTGGGCTTGGAGGAATAACCTGGCTTTGAAAGAACAGAGGCTGGAGAGAGAGAGAGAGAGAGAGAGAGTATTTAAAGATCTGAGCTTAAGCGCGCTTATGGAGGGTTTGGGGGTTTATTTCAAAATTTAAAAGAAGTGGGAAGAAGGCTCAGGGTGACTGACTTCTATATGGCTGGCTGGCCAGTGGCCAAACAACCCTCCCATGCAAAACTGGCCCGCTTCATTTTTCAAAACTTTTTGAAATTTCTGACCGTTCAAACAGATCCCCCCCTCCCTCACGCCCTAAAATATTTATATCGGTAAAAATAAAATTATTAGATGTATCATTGTATTCCCTTAATAGATTACATGGATTAAGGTTTGGTTTAATCATTAAAAATTCTCATATTAAATTTAAAATTTTTATTTTATCATTATAACTTTTTCAAATCTCCATATAAAATATAATAAATAATTTAACTTTTTTAAATTTTAAAATAATAACTTAATATTTAATTTAACTTAAAATTTAAAATTCTAATCTCAAAATTCTCAGTTGCCAAACTAAACCTTATTTTTAGTTTTTTAGGACACATCCAATTATTTCTTATCTTCAAATTTTATGCTCCAATCTAGAAAAAATAACTTAATATTTAATTTTTAAAAAGAATGAGACTCGTGATAAAAATGAAATTATATTTACTCGTATTTATCTTCATAGTAGTTCTCCTTGTAGATTCTAGTAATGTGTAATTTCAATACAATAAAGCTATAAATTGGATTATTTATTGTTTGTGAAGTTAAATAATAAAAATTCAAATTCAAGTATTTAGAATGGTAGACAATTACTAGGATTTCTCTTACTTCTTTTTTTTTTTTTTGAATTATGAATAGGAATTTATAGGTGATTTAGGCTTTGTTTGATTGTTGGACTGCATTGAGATCAACTCAGTTTAGTTTAATTTTAAACTAAGTAGTCTAATATCCAAATGCATAATTTCCAAATCACTAAACTTATCTTAATTTAAAACATCTTTACATATGAGACTTACAATCTTTTTTTAACTCAATACCTATTTACATCAGGTACTCACAATTTTTTTCAATTTCTTATAAATATATATAAACTCATCTTAAGATCTAAACTTATCTTATGTGAGCTCTACAAAACTTACTCCATCATCTCAACTCAATACTATTCATAAAAACTTTAACCCATCTCAATATCCAAACGTGACCTTATTCGATGTAGTAAGGATCATTGGTATCTTGCATCTTGAAGGAAAATGATAAAAGATGCAACAACCTTTTATAATTATTTTACACCTTTATTTAAGTAGAGGTCATTTTAGTAAAACGAAGATGTAAATGTATCATTCCTTTAATAAGAAAAATCATTTGTAAAAACAAATGTGTTTCAATCGCTATTTGTCTTTAAATAGCACATTTGTGATTTTGAAAGTACAACCATATTTTTGTGTGGTCCTCTATCTATCCCACAAGTCTGGAACTTCAAGCATCTTACATCGCACGCCAAATTGTTATGATTGCATCTTTATATAATTTAAGAGGCTATTAAAATCTCTTAAAATAATTATACACTTTAAAATCAATAATTTAAGATAATTGATTTAAGAAAAAAAAAATCTAGTTATAAGTACACTTGTGCATTAATATATATATTAAATTATTGTGATTGGTCAAAAAGTAGATTTTATTGAAAACAATATTAATTAAATTTTTTAATATGAAAGAATCAGTATTGATACGTAAATTAATACGTAACTTTATTTGTATATAACAAAATTTTTTAATAAATTGTTAAGAGGGAATAGTGATATTTTTTGTACGTTCGCTATTTTTCACAACAAATAGCATGGAAGTTAGTTAGAAGCCTCCAATTCCATGATTGTTTTATTGATTATTACCAATAAGGCCATGTTTGAAACTTTCAAGGTCAGGGAAACCAAAGTCCACCTTGTGACTTGGCGCGACCCACTTGCCAATTAAGTTGAAATTGCTACAAACTTGTCTCAACAATGAATGGAATTTGTTGTAGCCGTAACAAGTCTTTATCAATGAAATTCTAAGTTATTGCAAGGAAGGAAACATTGAACAAAAGAAAAATAAATACAGAAGGGAGGTTTGTCCCATAAGATGTCACCCACGTTTAGACCCCCTTGTAGACGTTACTTCCCCCCATTTCTTTAATGTTTCCTATTTGGTCAACTTCATTGCTTTCTCGACAGCCTCGCCTATGATCTTTCTTTAATAAACGAGCATATAGTTTTTCAAATTCATCGATCTCTGTACAAAGTTATCTCAATATTAGTTTAAATCAAAATTTTATGTGTAGTTATTTTTGTGCATTCTTGTGATACTATTGGTTGGATATTAAAAAAAAATTAATCCAACCAATCATATCAGTGGAGTGCGCAGAGAGTACGCAAAAGTGACTGTATGTAGCATTATTCTTAGTTAAATAGTACTACATGTATTTACACTTTCAGTTATATTCTTGCTTACAAAATTCGTTTTGTTAATTTTATTTTGAAATTTAAATTACATAAATTTCAACATATTAATAATTGATATATTGAGAAGAAGTTCTTCTTAAGTCTGTATAGAATTTTTCATATTAATTTATTTGTCATTCCCTTCTATCATTATCACCATATGCTGTATATGCTAAGATAAAAAATAAATGATAAAATATATTTATTTATATCACATAATATACTGAATTTAAATCATAACTCTACTCTTTATCACATGTAATTAAATATTTCACATATCACAATATAAAATAATTAGAAAATAAGTCAAAAATAATAAATAAATTTTCAATAATTTTAATAGTACATTAGTGAATAATGTGAGAATATAGTTAAGAGGAATTATACATATAGTCTTAAAATATGTAAGTTTGACATATTCATTTAAAAAAAAAAATAGGATTCATTATTAAAAAATAATTTTTTTATATAAATTTTAATTTTTTTTTAAAAATATACGAAACTTAAATACTTTAAAATTATATCTATCATTTTTCTTTATCATTTTTTTTTATCAAATTAAAGTGGAGTGTTGCCAGCTAGATCAATTAACAATCTGATGACGTGGAGGGTTTACGTGGCTTCGCCACGTCGCGTGGGTGGATTGCCAGTGGGAGAGTGCATCACATGGTAGCACAGCTTTGCGAAGCACTGTTTTATAGCTGTGAGTGGCAACGCAGAAATGCTCACCATTCACACTTGTCTCTCACCTTCTTCGTCTCCAACCTGCGAAGCAGACGAAAGAGGGGGTTCCAGATGCCCTGCAGATGGGGAAAAGCGAACTGCAAAACCTGCATCGGCAGCAGAATCATGAGGCTGACAGTAATCAAGTTTCTTCGGGCTTTTTCCGTGACGGATGTTCGGTGGCTCTCAATAGAGTTGGAAGGGAGTTTAGTTTCAAGTGCCTCTTCGTTTTGATTCTGACCCTATCGGTTTTGGTTTCTGGGATCTTCTGGGTCCTTCCTTTTCATTCAACCAAGTGCGGGTTCGATGCAAAAGATGCAATTAAACTCGGCGGTATCTCTCTTATCCTTTTTTCTTCATCTGTTGTTTATGTTTTCGAGCGAGTGCTTGCATGTTGCTGGTTTTCTTGTGTGTAATTAGGGTTTTGGGATGCTTTAAGAAAATAGAGATTGGCTATTTTTAGATTATTGTTCGGTGCTTAGGGTTATCTTTTGATTAGAGCAAATGGGTATTTGGTATTTACGAAGTCGTTTTATACTTTCCTCTTATCCGATTTTTGAAAATTTGGTAGTTGCTTGTATTGTTTATAATTTATTAATTTTGTTTGTCTTTTCCAGCTACAGTTCAGGCATACTTCAGACTAGACAAGCCAGTTACAAAGCTTGTTCTCCACGTTGGAAGATTAGAATATGATATCTACGGGGAAATTGATGTTCCTGGTATAAAGGTATAGCTTCAATCTTCAGATATCAGTTCACCACTCGTAATGAAACTCGAAAAATTAACTTGATCTAATTCCTCTCAACAGGTGGCTATCACATCCATGCACCAATCTGGTGCATCTAACTGGACTGATGTGGTGTTTGGTGTTCTTTCTGATCCAATAAATGTTCCTATAAGTCCAGTGTCCCTAAGTTTGCTGAGATCATCTTTAATTGAACTGTTCCTTCAGCAATCCAATCTGACCTTGACATCATCTATTTTTGGGAAGACAACTAAGTTTCAGATTCTGAAGTTTCCACCGGGGTTGACTGTAATCCCAGTGCAATTTTCTTCAATTTGGCAGATCCCCCAGATTCTATTTAATTTTACTCTAAATAATTCGATATCTGAAATACTGGAAGATTTCATCGAGTTCAAGGATCAGTTGAAGATAGGATTGTATCTGAGGTCTTACGAGGTATAACACTCACTCAAGTATCTTTTTGCACATTAAACTCTGGGCATTGATGATGGGCGCTTTGGATAGGCTCCACCAATTTCAACGTCAAACCCTCAATATAGTTGTTTCACGTTTTCTTAGAAAATTTGTGCTTCCTAACTGAGGTCCTTTTACAATTCAGTAAAACTAATGGCAGAACCCTTAAAACTTGATTAAGCAAACAGCCTCTGGGTAGTTGTCATTGAGAAAAAAAATGCGAGTAACTCTTAATTCTTGGAAATAAGGAAGTATTTAACAGTTTATATGCTTTTAGGTACATCATTATAGTGGTCCTAAATCCCTCCATTGTTCCAGGTGTGGACTGACTACTAAAAAAATCATATACACTCAAATCCATCACTGCACGCATAGGGCAACGGACATTAAAATTTGGTTTCAATTTGGCTGGGTAATCTGGCATGCCAGGAACCCTTATTCAAGATTCAGTTATGATAATGGATATTTGGCTTTATTGTTTCTTTCCGTGCAGAGTGTGTATGTCCAGATAACAAATGATGTTGGCTCCACAATAGCTCCGCCGGTTACAGTTCAGGCTTCTGTCATGTCTGGTCTTGGGAGTCTTCTGCCGCAGAGATTGAAGCAATTGGCTGAAACTATCACAGGCTCTCCTGCACAAAATCTTGGCCTTGATAACACAGTTTTTGGTAAGGTTAAAAGCATCAGTTTATCTTCCTATCTAAGGGGTACTATTAATGCTACCCCTCCTAGTCCTTCTCCATCTCCATCCTCAGAACCAAGTAATTATCCATCAATTTCGTCATATCCTGCTCTTTCTCCGCCTACCTCTCCAATGTCCTCGCCTAACATTAAGCACCGCTCACCTGCACCTTCTATGGTAATTGCGCATCCTCCTTGCCCTTTCCCATATCAGGGTTTCAGAAATTCTCCAAGCCTCTCACCTTCTCACTATAACCCAACAGTTCCTTCTGCCTTTTCACCTTTGGTGTCAACTCCTAATGCCCCTCCTACGGGTCCCACTTCCCAGTTGTCTCCAGATCTGTCACCTATACCTGAAGTATCATATGCTTCCAGTCCACACCAGGACAAGGGAAGTGCCGAAGGCTTGTTGTCTACATCCCTTGCACCATCACCATCATGTAAGTCATGAGATAGTTTTTTTTCCTATTTTCACCCAGGATGGTTCTTGAATTAATATGTGCATATTGCTACCTTATTTACATCTTTTTTTTTTTTTTTAACTGACCCCAAGTTTAGATATTAGAAATTTTATGAGACAGTAGGCTTAGAGCTGAATTAATAGAAAGTCGTCTTTGTTATCTATAAAACTGCTTTCAGTATCTCTTCTCTCAATATAGCTAATACAAAACGGTGCATCACTTGTTCAAGTACTTCATGTTGTCAGTTATTGAGATGCTGTATGGAATAATATGCTCCAGGGAAAGATCTCCTTACTCACAAATCTTGAACTTGAAGCCATGTTATTTGTAGCAGTGTTTCTGTTGATTATGCTACTAATAGTATAGTCATATTGTTGGTGCAGAAGAGAAAGTGGGAAAGGAAAAGGAGGGGCTGGGGCTGGGGACTCTTACTTAAAAGCAATTTACCAGAAACCCATAGCTAGATTACTGCTGACCCTCTCCTGATCTACAATCAACCAGACTCTTGGATAAAGTAATTGCTACAAGCTGAGTTAGTAAAAGTTAACTTATGTGGTTAACCCATTTTAGGTTATGTACATGGATAATTTTATTTATTTTTGATAAGTAAGAGATAAATTATATTAATGAGAATGAAATAGGCAAAGCCTATGTACACGGGAAGCATACAGAAGAAAGCCTAAATACATTCTATAGGCGCTAAATTAAAGAAAAGAAGTCATGGACATTTGTTCCATTAAGCACAATAGCTGAAAACCATAGCAATAACGTGTATAAAAAGAAATTCTGAAACTTCATTGTAGTGCACTCCCTATTTGTTAAGAGACTTGGAGCTGGATTACGATTTGTGTAAACAAACAGGAGGGAATTAAAATAGGTACATATAAAAAGATCAAACTCACACGGACACGGTATTTACTGTCAATATAATGGAACTTACATGCAGGTACCATATCTACCGTATGTAAATAGAGGTGTAACCTGAATTTGCACTATTAATGATTGCTACATCTATTTGATAATCTGGGCAAGTTAGATACATGCGTTCTTTATGTGGTGTTGTTGTGGTGATATAGGATTTCAATTACAGTTATAGTGTTGCCTTTGTTGATCTAATTTTTTGAAAAATTATTATTGTACCCCGTGCGTTTTCTTATTTTTAAAGGGTCATGTATTGGAAGTTATATTCACATGATTTGTATTCATGCAGCCTTGGTAGCAGTTACTTCATACCAGCAGATCTGGTTATTGGGGTTTTCTGGACTCTGGATCTTTTCTCTCTTTTGTTGGTTGGCTTGATATTTAATTTTCTTGACACAACCTAAAGATAGTTTCCACGGCATACAGACGCAACAGCTAATAGTGACGTCCTTACACCCAGTTTTGTTCTCGCAAGGGGAGTAGATGCTCCTCTGAAAAGTTTGACAGATTTCCATCCAAGAAACATAAATGTAAAAAGAAGATACATTGCAGGTCAAAGCCAGCAAAGGTGGCAGGCCTTTCATTTATTTTCTAGGTTTCCGATGTTGCAAGAAACAATGGTAATGTTCTTCACAGGAAAAAGCTCCCAACGATAGCATGGCTAGTCGAGAAGAAAAAAAGGTTTGCAGATTTCAAAAAGAACCATCTCCACTCTTTATCCGTTCTAAGTGTTAAAAAAAAAAATGCTGGTTCCTTTTGTGCATCTGCAGCAAAGCAGTGTTATCCATAAATGTGATAAAGCAGGGTTATATACTCTTGAAAAAGTAGGTTTAACTTTTATAAAATACAGAATATGATTTTTGGATGTTTGGTTGCCTGATTCTTCTTCTTTTCTTGTTTTTTTCCCAGTTGCTAAAGGAAGTATTAAATCAAGAAAGACAATGCAAAGTAGAAAGAGGAAAATAATGTGAAAAGTGGGTTCCTTGGGAGGGTGTGGCAAGTC
The DNA here is from genome assembly GCF_018687715.1 of Carya illinoinensis. Lineage (NCBI taxonomy): Eukaryota > Viridiplantae > Streptophyta > Magnoliopsida > Fagales > Juglandaceae > Carya > Carya illinoinensis. The sequence continues at coordinate 34,394,010 of NC_056757.1, forward strand.
TTTTAGCAGTAAGAATTTTCATCCCAGGGAAACTGGAAAACAAGTTGGTTTTAGATTTCTGATCACCTGGCCATTTTGAAGATGCCATGTTTCACTATGATACGGATGTGCAAAGATGTCATTATCGCGCACAACTTCAAGGAGACGTGATTTCCTCTTGTGGGGGCGAGTGGCTTTTGTTGGGCAAAAATTTAAGGTGTCCGAAAATCGTTTTCAAGTCCATCCATAAGCCAAATCTCTTGTACATCTCTCACAAAAATTAACTCCCAATTTCTACTTTTAGACCATGAAATTCGAGCAAAAAAATCAGAAAAGATCCCATTCTGAGAATATTATCCGCCTGCGACAGGTCGTGCCGTGTAAATCAGATCTCACATACGGCAAAGCTGAGCTCCATGCCATTCATACAACTATATAAAGAATACCATGGCTCCCCAACTCTTCCCTTTTACGATTCCCTTATAAGAGAACATCTAACTCCAGAGATCTGTATTCCTGACCTTTGCCTAGGTTTCAACCTTTAAAGAAAAGAATCACCACAAAATTTCTCCCAAAATAGTCGAAGGAAAAAACATGATATATAAGCTAATATGAATATATATCCAGCTAGAAGTACAATAATAGCGATCTCAGTGTAAATAAAGAAGAAACAACCAGCAATGCACCTTTTAACCGAATAATAATATTCCATACGAGTATCTCATTTCAAGAAATTAGAGAAAGCTCAGTCTAGAAACCAGTAGTTTCAGTAAAATCGCCTACGTTTCTCATTTTCTCTGGATGAGGTAGAATATTGGTGCCCTGTCCGCAAAAACTCTCCGTCCATCCTTCGAAACAGACTCATACTTCCATGCAGGTCCAAGAAGCCAAGATGTGGCAGCCCCACCAAGAAAGCCTCCTAACTGAAGTTGTGAACGATGCATCAAAAGGTGGTACCGGTGTTAAAGGCAAAATAAATAGGGTGTGGGACATCCCTACTCAATAATCAACCAAAACGTGAGGAAAGAATCATATGCAGCTTCCCATTCTGAGACTCATTAACTATGAAATTCCAAATGTTCCCAGATAAAACAAGACTGTTGTCTACTTAGGATTTAGAAGGATTAAATGGCAAGAATTTCAATGGAAGTCGCCGACTTTGTAGTTGAAATATACCATGGAAGTTGAACTTTTGTTGTCAGTTTTTTCCATAACTTCTTCAAAATCAACACAGCCAAATTAGTGCACAAGCTTACTTTTAAATATCACACAAACTTAAATTTGAATAATAGATACCACAAGAACCACATGAGAGTGCATCAAATCATGAATGAAGCTAAAATCAAAAAATTAGGAGACTAGAATTGAAAAAAGAAAGATGCAAGGGACGATCCGATCTTTTCTTTAAGTTTGATTGCACAGCATACCTCTCTCTCTTTCTCTCTCTCTCTCTCTCTCTCTCTCTCTCATGCCCGGACGGTACATTATAGTAGGTTTCTACAAATTCTCACAACACATAACCTTTTTTATAGCCCACAAATTAGTTGTACTTTAACTCTCTTAGACGTCTAATAAACAAAATTTAAGACAAAAAGGATAATGAGTAGCAAGAAAAACAGCAATACCAAACTTACATGTCCCCAGTTATCAATGCCTTTGGACAGTAGTCCGATAGTCTGCACCACACAAGCTTCTTTGTCACTTATCAAAAAAGAAAAAAAATAAACTTCTTGTTATCAATTCAACCAATATAAAAATACCATAATTTTTTGCTACATGCATTTCTAGGCAGAGCAGTGATTCATTTTTTACAATCTAACAGACTTGACTAAACAGGCTTAGAAAAAATATAAATGGCAATCAACTATGATGTTAAGGGAGGTAGCTCAAGTAGAGGGAAGTCTAAAGGAAGGGCAATGTGAAGACGGGAAACATAAGGGATTGTGGCTGGGGTTGGGGTTGGGTATTTGTTCAACGGGAAACAAGGGGTTGAGTCTCAAAGTAATTTTTAGGGTATTTCGGGATGTTTTGGGATTAGTGTATTTTGGATTGTTTTTTACGGGCTTTCTGGGTCATTAGGGGCTCTTCAATATGGGCAAGGTGTTTTCTTGCATACGTTAAGTGTATTTGGTTATTCCTTTTGATATATATAATATTTTTACATATAAAAAAAAAAAATATATATATATATATATATAAACGTTTCAATTGAATCACTGCTTGATTGCCCCTGCAAAACCTGGAGCAACTTGTGATTGGTAAGGGAAATGAGAGACATGCCATATTCAGAACAACAACTCGTGCTATGTGTTGCAGATCTTCTTTGCCACCTCCAACCAGTTGTCTATGCCTCATTACAAACACAGCAACTGCTCCAACCTAAATCAAACACCGGGAGTTTGACGAAGGAAGAAAATGAGCAAACCTTTTTTGAGTATAGCTTACTTCTATTGTCTCAGAAACTATTCCACCTTCTTTAGGGAAGCAAATTCTAAATCTTTTTTTTTTTTTTTTTTTTTTTTTTTTTTTTTTCCGTCTTTTGACTCTTGACCGTTGGGAATAGAGAGAGAAAGAGGGGGTGGGGGGGGGGGGGGTTGGGGGGCTGACAAAAGTATCAGAACCCTTGGATGAATCAGAGTTCAAAAAGACTTACTAGTCCAAAGATTGCTCCCGAAGCACCCACCGCAGGTGCTTTGCAAAACCAATAACTCATTGCTGAACCTGATTTCTTGCAAATACAAAATCAGATTACAAGTGGGTAAACAATTTCATGATTTTCATCAGCTACTGAAGAGAGGTTAGAAGCTGTTACTTGCAATCGCAGAGGCAAAGTAAACTGCAAGAAATCTCCTAGGACCACTGATTTTCTCAGCATTAGGACCAATTGAATTCAAAGAATAACAGTTGACCTGGAAAAAAAAAATCCTTTTTTCATACCCAGTCATAGAACATAAGCCATTAAAAGAGAAATATCAAGCAGGAAGATTCAAATCAGACCATTAGATGCCCAACGTTGGCATGCAAAAAGGAAGATGTTGCTAGCCTCCACAGTTGGCCTGCGTCAATGAGACTATTTATCTGTAAACAACTTGAATAAATCATGAAGGTAAGGAGCCCAAAAGATAGATGGTTTGATATTAAAGAGGAAATGTTTCTAGATTTTCATTTGCACCGTTACCTTAGCTCCCCATAATAGTAGTTTCCCTTGTGTTGCGGTTTGTGCAATAAAAACTCTGCACACATGATTTAACCAGTAATGAGCTGTTAACTTGGGTGCATACGGCATGTCTTTTCATGACTTTCTTGTATCGCTAAACTAGCAGGCATAGGCGACCCTCTTGTATATGTCCCGTATACTTGGGCTTTTATCTATTTCATGATCAATAAAAATTTTGTTTATTGATTAAAAAAAAAAAAAAAAAAAAAAAAACACTTGGGTGCATTTACAAACTTTTTAAAAACTTAAAGAGTAAATAAAGGTGCCTAACAAATTTAGGGACAGCAGTAAAGGAGAAAAATGAAAGTGGAAATGATGTAGCATTGAATGATTATTTTTGTTGGAAAAATTATTGAATGCTATCTATGACGAATGCACCTTAATATCCTTTTTTGAACAGATCAGATACTGGTACTCACAATACATTAGCAGCAAGTAGAATATTGGTCCATCTTCTTCCATCGAATGCATTCTTGCCTGATATCTTTGAGTGCGGCACCCCATCATTTCTAAATCCCTTTCTTTTTTCTCCCCCATCAAAGAAAGATAGACCAGTTGAATATGTGGATGTCACAGCATCTTTTGATAACTGAAAAAAATTAATTTCCCTGAATTGGAAGGCTTTTTCGCGCCATACATCCTTCAATCTAGGCACGTGATCCAGACAGGATAGTTTCTGTTTAATAAGAAATCAGTGGCAATCAAGAGTTTTGAAACTAAAATACATAAGAGAATCGTGTCCCATGCATTAATGTGGCACTGGAAACAAAAAAAATTCCCTTATGTCATCTATTTAAATTATAATCGGAGACAAAATCAAAATAAGGACATTTCAAAGTTAAAAGCAACACAACCTCGAAAATTATGTCATCTGTAATGGTCTAATAAACAGACACATTCATAAAAATCTACTACAGACATTTGAAAAAGGGCGTAGCCCAAGTATACGGGAAGTATACAAGAGCAGTACCCAAAATAGGGCTGGGCTCCGACTCCAACTCCGAATCAGAGTAGATTCCGACTCCGATTGGAGTTGTCGGAGTCGGAGTAGAGGATCGGAGCTCTAATCGGAGTTGAAAAAAAAAAAAAAAAACAGAACAGATGAAAATCCCAACAAAAACATTCCACAATCCCAACAAAGAACAGATGTAACAAGTCCACCATGGAAGCGCCTTAATGCGGTGGAGAAGAGGGAGCTACTGATGGTGAGAAGCGGCGAGAAGAGGTTAGGGATGAAACCCTAACCCACGTATAGTGGAACTCGAGCATATTCAAAATGAAGTGAAGATTTTAGTTGACTAAGGGAACTTGTGAGAAAACGAATAAGGAAGTGAGAAACAATGGCAAGAGAGAAAAGAGAGGCTTTCGGTTCTGAGAAGATGATGGAAGAGGTGAGAAACGGCGTACAGGGCGTAGGGTTTTTGATCTGATTCCTGAAGGCTGAAGAGATAAATATATAAAGCCCCCCACGACGTCGTTTTGAACTTCTGAGGGTTTTTTAAAAAAAATTGGCAAAATACACCATCTCGTCCATGGGGAGGCTCGAATGCGGGTCAGTTCGTTCAATTAACACTGCATCGCACCATTAGACCACTCAACTACTTGTTCATGTCACAACATTAAATATATTAAGTCTAAGTGTCGGAATTCGGAGTCGGAGGTCGGAGCCAATATAGACTCCGGACTCTGACCTCGACTCCGACTAAGGAGTCGGAGTAACTCCGATTCCGACTCTGACTTCCGAAAATTCGGACTCCGTCGGAGTCGGAGCCTTGTCGGAATTCGGCCGGAATTCGGAAATTTTGCCCACCCCTAGACCTAAAATGCATAAGGTGTAGCCCAAGTTGATTGGAGATTATTATTCACATATCGCTGTAGATTATGATTTTATCACACTTTTACACCCCATCGTTTCATTGTGAATTCAGGGACGCACGGAAGCTACTCTCAGAGTCTTTAAAGAAAAAAGGGAAAATGCAAACTTTTGTTTATGACTCACCCACAAAATGAAAATGGACGAATTGAAAGAGTTCAACCCAGCTATACCGATAGAATTGAAGTTTTAACATTACCCGAGAAAATAAGCAGAAAATTAGCAAATGGGAAAGAAAGACATAGAGAGAGTGGGGGAGACAGGAGTACCTGGAAGCGGGAATGAAGAAGCAACCCTAATTCAAGGCGCTGGCTGACATGGAGGCGGAGAAGGTGGCCGATGTGGAAAGAAGTTGCGGTGGTGGCGAGACTAAGCGGTCTTGATGTGGGTGTGGGTGTGGAGGCCACCTCCCATATGTGGAACCAGGCTGGCTGAGGCAGAGCTGAACCCACCATTTCCCTTTCTCTCCTCCTCCAAACTCCGAAACTACTGTCTGCGTGTCAGTTTGGAGTCCAACGTTTTTTTTTTATTTTTTTTTTTAAATCGCTTTATCACACTTACACTTATGTCATTGAAAATAAGAAAAGGATTTGTTAGATGCAATCGGTAAACGTAGTTATAACGTAGTCAGTTATACGGAATGAATAAAAAAAATATATAAATCTTATATTAATTTATTTTTTTTAAAACGACTGCATGCTGACTGTATTTATTGACGGCACAAATCATTTCTCATAAGAAAATTTAAGATGAAATTCATTACTGTAGCCCTCGTGTAAGTGTACGAAAGAAAATAATTTTTAATAATAAATTAATTTTAAACTAATTAGACGCTTCAACATTCTATAACTATAGCTGTACGTAATATTAATTTTTTATAATATCATTATGTGTTATTTGAAATGATGTCAAATTTTTTTAATTATTTTCTTAAAATTATTTTTATTTAACTAATTTTGTTTATTTAAATTTACTATAAGAATTATTGCTAGTACGTAAGTCATCTCGTCCATATTATTTAAATAATAATATTTAATGTATGAGATTTAAATTTTAAAATTTATTTTTTAAATCAGATTATACCATTTAATTACTTTACTCAATATGCTTTACGCACTGGTTTGAAAAATTTAATTTTTTTATTATATAAATTAGGATCCCTATAAGATAATTTACCCTATATTTTCTGTTCCATTACATAACAACTCCATGCATGGCTATTTCACTCCACTTGAGATATAGGCTGTGATTACGTACCTGAAAAGCTTCAACGTGTTTTCATCACAGCTGTATATCTTCATCTTGATCATTCTTACCTTAACTAATTATTATTTTTTTTTTCTTTTACCTGCCTTGGAAGGGGAAGCAACATGATTATGAATTGTAGAGTTCAGAGAAACTGTTTTTAGCACCCGCCAGTGACATGAACACAAAGCTATAGAATGGGCCAAGAATGCCACCAGGAAAAACCTGCAAAAAAGTTCACAGCTTTATTACTCAATCGCCATGGTTCTGTAGAGAAAATACTGCCCAATTCCTAGTCTCATAGACCCAATTTCACTACAAAAGCAACATATATATATATTTACTCAAGAACAGAAAGGCTTGATTCGAATCTTACCCCCAGAGGAACTAGTGTGGCGTAGAATCTTCAAAATTAAGGTAGCGTTGTGCCCATCTCGACAGTGCACGGAAAGGCCAGAAAAAGAACAGTCGATTCCATAACCAGTTGATCAGCCCGTTTGTTAGATCTTCAAAGTGAAAACCTTCATCATCTCTGAAGTCTTCTAGAACGTAGTTGTCGTAAGTGAATTGCAGCTCATAGCGGCAAACAGGGCAAGTGTTGTGGATGGAGAGCCAAGGGACAATGCAATCGAAATGATAGAAATGTTTGCATGGCATCTCTCTCACTTCCCCACCAACCTCAAAATCTTCCTTGCACACCGGGCAACCGGGGTCGTTATCTAAATGCTTCTGCGTGAGTTTCACCCTTAGCAGTAAGGCTTCGATGGCTGAAACTGCAGCAACCGGAGCCGGAGGCGGCCCTGGCTGCAGGTCATTCTGCTGGGCCATCCCTCCGACCAACTCGTTCAGCACCTCCTCAAATGGTGGAGAAATAGGTCTTGGTGGACGAGGCGGTTCGACAAGAGTACTAATCCAAGCTTGTTCAAATGATCCTCCATTTCCAACTTCAGGGACCCCTAATTCCAATCTCCTGCCAAAACCAGCATTTTGACGAGGCATTGGAGATGGGTCGAGCAGGCGAGCCAAGTCGTCTAGGCTCCTAAGTCCAGTGATCACGGGGGTAGGCCTTGACATGTCCAGGTCAAGATGCAACTCATGGAAGCAATGGGGACATGTTTCGAATATGTTTGTGGAGATCACAATACTAACACTACGATGGCAGTTTTGACACCAGAAATAACGGAAAGTTCTTGCTCTTCGGATTCCTCTAATTGTGAGACGAGGCCGACCGATGACCAGAGACATTGGTTGGTTTTTAGGTATGTTTTCTCTCGGGAGAAATAAGTGCATTGAAATTTATACGAGGGGCAAGACTCATGAAGAGAGAAAAAGGATGGCTTTTTGGGGAGGCTACAGTACGATCCAAGACTTCTTTTGCGTCTATCTTCAATGATGAATCTTTAGATTGCTTTTCTTCTTCTGCATGATGTCCGTCTCCTCTTAACAAAGCATAAGTATGGTTGGGATTTAAGTGCTTCCAAGTAACATACAGCTTTTGTTTTCCTCCGAAAATGAATATGATGATTAAATTGAGGGGATCAGCTTAAATGATAAGTCCAAAACGGATCAAACTCTAGCACAACTCGAGCAGGCGTGCAAGAGAGTCCGAGCAAGTGAATAACTCGATGTCTCGACCACTTCACTTGCTCAAAGGTTATGAAACCCACGACTCCGGCCTGTCGCGCGCACCCTTGACCCTTGTAATCCTAGCTGAGATAAACTGCAAAAAATCTCTTATAGAATAATTTTTCTTGAATCATCCTTTGGTTCAATATCATAATCAAGCAATTATCCTTTGTGTGCGAGATGAGATGATAACTACACGTAATTAATGGATTTTTTGGAATAAATAACCTAACGAGTACTACCATGCCATTCTAATTGTTAAGGACGTGTCTCACTTCCAATCTTCCATTATGAAATGTGAGGGAGGCTCCTCCTGCAAAACACTTCGATACTTAAGTTAGTTAAGATGTGATTATATTCGAGTCCTCCTTAATTATCAAATATTACCTATATATATAGACTCGTTTGCTGTACTTATCTTATTCAGTATTTATTGGAATGGATCAAGACTTAGGACTTTGAATAATCGTATCCTTCATTGTTGTTTTTATCCTTCCGTTAAAGGTGGTGTCATGTATATCTCTTTTCAAACTCTTATTGACTGTTCCTCTATAACCCATGGACCCATCATCTAGGCTTCTTGATTTTTATTGTACTATAAGCCTTTTTATACCTTCCAGGACCATTCGGTTCTGATGGTCCCTCCACTAAGTTTCTTATGGCTTCTATGCCATACACGATTTGTTTGGTATAATTTAAATTGAAAGAAAATTTTTTTTATAAATTAATCTTACAATTTAAGTTATATGAATTATGTGTTCTACATAATAACTCAATAATAGAATAAGGATAATGATATCTTTACAACTCCTTTACTACTATTTTACTATTCAACTATTTTTTTCCTTTTGCTATTTAAATCTAACTTGAAAATCTTAGAATATGACATTCTTATATAATTCAGAAGAAAATAAATTCAATCAACTAGCATAATTTATAATTTAATTAAATTACATGATTGCGTTAATTAGTTGATTGAATTTATTTTCTTTTAAATTATGCAAGAAGATCATGTTTTGATATTTTTAATCCAAATTTAATAAAAAAAGCAAAAAAAAGCTGAATAATAAAACAGTAATAAATAAAGTGTAAGTGTATCAGTACTCATAGATTCAGCTAAAATATTATTGTTGTAAAAAAAATTCGATATGTTTTCCTAAACACATGGACATAATTGTAAGGATAGTTCTAGAAGTACCGATGCATCTGACTCATAGAACATGCCACGTAGAGAAATTCTATAAAGCACAACAATCATTAAGTGCGAATTGCACAGTACCCTTCATGTCTTCATATATGAAATGTCTATTTTACTCTCAGTTAGATTGAATTATTTACTTTCTTTCGTTATTTCACTAGAGACCACCCTCATTTTTTATTCTTCCTTTCTTTTTCTTTGATAGAGCGCATGCAATAGATATATTTTTTTTCAGTACTATAAGAAAAACAGATAATTGCGACCAACATTATTCCTTAGTTGATGAAAATTCTAGGGCTTCTGTAAAAAATTTGTCTGAGAGATTTGATTGCAGGCTCTAAGAAAACTTCTCAAGGCCAACTTTAGGGACTTCTTAACACCTTTTATTAATAAAAACCAACATAAACTGATGCTTTAAAGCTCATCTTAGACCTCTATTAGTTTTGCAAAAATACCAAAAGCAATATGATAAACACTATCCTAAAAAATAGCACAGTCATATTTTTCAAGTTTTAATCTGTCAATTTTGTCAAAGCCTGCCAATTCAATAACTTTAAGTGTCTCTAAAAAAAGAAAAAAAAAAGAAAAGGAAAACAGTTTAGGTGTATTTAATCATTATTTCACTACTTGAAGAACACATTGCATGTTCAATCAATTCTAAAATCAAGTTACAGTTTAATACAAATTAAAATCAATGAGTAGTGCTGGCAAATTTCTGAATGTTCCCATCATTTACCTTCATTTTGGCGATGGGCTTGAGCTCAGTACTATGGGAGAAAGGCAGCACGAATGAAAAGGGATTCTCGAATCTCAAGTGCTGGAGGGAAGACAAATGATTATGAAATTTTTTGTTTTTGTTTTGTTTTACAGTTTTTTTTCTCTCAAACTTGACTCATTTTCGAGCATTTCGTGAACTACAGGGGCTTCCTGTAGCACAACTCATGCCACATAATACATATGCATATCAGCATCTGCATTTCCGTCGTTGGAATGTCACGTTCTTTCTAAGAAGAAAAGACCGACGGTTGATGGCAAGTTAGTTAAATGACCTTTCGGTAACCATATAGTATGGTGGTTGGCCCCAGCCCGGTCCATGGAAAACAGCAAACCAAATCGGCCCCGAGTGTAGAGTCTACTCACCCGAACGACCCCCGAGTCAACTCACCTGCTTTTGAGCAAAACAAATCCCACCTCTCTCTCTCTCCGTTTCTCTCTCTTAACACTCATCCCCTTCCTCCCTAGTGAGAGAAAGAGAGCCGCTAACAGTATTTCTTGTGAGAAAATTTTATTTTTTAATTTTCTCTTTATCCAAGCAGCAAATTTCAATCCTAAAGAAATAGAAAGCAAAGAAAGAAAGAACAAGAAAATGTCTCATGTGTTTCAAACGGCCCAAATTATGCCCACAGAGAAAATGTCTCCCTTTTCGCCGGTTGCGCATCCGGTGGCCGGTAAGTTATCACGGAGGGGACTGGTGGTCAAGGGCTCTGCTTCGTCTTCTTTGGCCTTCTTGGAAGGGGACTCCTTCGGTCTGTTGGAACGGTGCTTTGCGGCGCCTCTGGCATTTTCGAAGGTGATGGCTAGTCCGGTTATGAAGGGACAGTACGGTTCGTTGGGTTCGGTTACGTTGGAGAAGGGCAAGCTAGATTTGTCTAAGAAGCAATCCCAGTCTAGTCCCGAGGTATGCTTTTTCCGTCCCTTTTTGTTGTACTTTATTGGCTCGAGAATTATAATTTGGAGTTCTTTCATACGTTGGTTGGTGAGAAACTGTGTAAAACTTGAAGATGGTGAGTAATTTGAGAACCTTAGCGGAGACTTGATAGAACCGTATGCAATTTTTGGGAGTTCGGGGTGAACAAAAATCACTGAAGAAATGTTATAATTTACGGCCTATTGAAGGCATTTCGCTCTTGAGTATTTGTTTCGCTTCAGTTAAGCTCTTAATTTTGAAGAAAGCAAATATAGTTTTTGTAAAACTCCTAGTTTTCTTGGCATTGGAATGAAAGGATTTTTTTTTATGGGAGTTGAGGGCTTATTATCTAACTAAAATATCCCCTATGCCGTCCCTAGCATTATAACCTGCTCTGTTTTGTGCACATATACTGCCTTTTGAGATTTTAAGACTTTAGGCTTATTGGATTGCCAAGTTACCTTTCTTTGGAGATGTTATCGTTATCCTATCGGGTATAACATGAAACAAAATGATTTTCCATACATCTAAAATTGACAGCAATCCAACTATCGTAGATGAATTATGGAACTGGCCGAATTCAGTTTTTGAAACCTTTATTTCAGTTCTCAAACACTATACCATATCATCAGGAACTGGTTTACTGGTCCAGGACTACATAATATGAATTCGCATTTGTTTTAAGAATGCAAATTTCATTTCAGGTGACATTGGACTTTTTGTTGTGCCTAAAACTAGCGAAATTGGGATGTTTGGCATCATCTAATTTGTAAAACTTCTTTTTCATGTAGACATTTTAGGGGAACTTTTTGAAGGATGTTATATGTGTTATATGTGTAAGAAGGATGGTGAATCTTGAATCTGTTAACCATCTCTTTCTTCATTGCGAAGTGGTGATGAAGATGTGGAATGAGATTTTTGCAAGGGTAGGCATTGCTTGGGTGATGCCTATGGATGTGGTGGACTTCTTGGCTTGCTGGCAAGGTATTGAGGGGAGTAGAGTCAGTGCAGCAGTGTGGAGGATGATCCCCTTGTGTTTATTTTGGTGCCTATGGTTGGAGAGGAATGGAAGGTGTTTTGAAGATAGTGAACGCTCTATGGGGGAACTTAGGGAGTTTTTCTATAGCACTTTTAAGTTTTTGGGTGAAGAATCTTGTAAGGGATGGGAACTTTTTTAATGTTCTGTTTTAGCTTGTATTTAGGTGTATTCTCTTGTATACATCTTGTGTACTTGGGCTATGCCTATTTACTTGGAATAAAATTCTCTTATTAACTATAAAAAAATAATAATTAGGGGAACCATTGTGTTTATAGATGTGATTATTTATTGCACATTGAGTGTGATATAGGTCTGAGAACGCAGGCTTAAGGTTCTTCATTCATATAACCAATTAACTGAATATTTCTACATTGAGTTGGTTTAATTATATTATGATTCATTTATTCTGTGTTTGGTGCAAGAACCAAGATGGCTGATGCTTTTGAAATTGCAGACTGCAATTGGTGGAGGCGGTGGAGATATTGGGAAAAAAATAAATCATGGTGGTGGTGATGGTGGTGATGATGATGGTGATGATGACGACTACTTTGATGACTTTGATGATGGCGATGAAGGAGATGAAGGAGGTCTATTTAGGAGACGAAGACTTCTTGAGGAGGTTAAAATTCTGTTACATGCAAACACAAAATCATGTTCCTTGAGTAGATTAGATTTTTTGTCCTCTAATGCTGTTAATGTTGATATCTTCTGATGCGGTTCTAACTTCTTGCCTTTGACCAGCTTTTTGATCGTAAATTTGTAGATGCTGTATTGAATGAGTGGCAGAAGACAATGATGGATTTGCCTTCTGGATTTCGCCAAGCTTATGAAATGGTATATTATTTTTCTAAGCATGCTATTGGCGAAGAATTCTATCTCTGGATACCAATTGAATTTTGCCTCCAGGGTTTGGTTAGCTCTGCTCAAATGGTAAAATTCCTAGCAATCAATGCCAGGCCAACTACAACCAGGTTTATTTCTCGAGCACTTCCTGAAGGAATATCAAGGGCATTTATTGGCAGGTGATTTTGTTAACTGTTCTTTGATCTCACACATAATCGATTGCCACATTTACAAATTAATCTTGTTTAATCTAGAACATTTATAATAGTGAACTCCAATTCTTAGACAAAGAACATGTATTAAGACAGACTAACAAATGGAACTTTATAATATGAGCTCCAATTCTTTAACAAACACCAACTGCGCCACCAGCCAGAATGACAATGAGATATGAATATCTTGTACTTCCTCTATCACCTTAGAGATTGATTGATTGTTGTTTTACTGGGAAGTTTGGAAGGTGGTAAATAGAGGGCTGTAAAGTGGCTTCAGAGGTACATAATTGAAGAAAACGAAGCATTTAAAATGGATTTTTCATTCTGGATGACTAATTCTTACCACAAATGTAAACACAATAGCATAGTAGATAAAATGTCTTTATATCATCCTCTCAATAATGTTTCTAACAACTGAATAGTGGATTTTCTTTTTCCATTTTTAATGTTGATTGCTGGTGTATTAGCAGTAAGTGATTTGAGTCTGCCCTCGAATTAATTATCTAAACTTACATTATTCTGTTGCACAGGATGATTGCAGACCCCGCCTTCTTATATAAGCTTCTTTTGGAGCAGGCTGCTACACTTGGTTGCTCAGTGTGGTGGGAGTTTAAGAATCGTAAAGATAGGTGTGTGCTTTGTTTAATGGAAAGGGAAGTGAAAATATACATATGCTCATTGAATGTGCTTAAATGATGAGTTTCTACGATGGTTGTAGGATAAAACAAGAATGGGATCTGGCACTCCTTAATGTGCTCACCGTAGCAACCTGCAATGCCATTGTTGTTTGGTCACTTGCTCCTTGTCGTTCATATGGTAACACATTCCAATTTGATTTGCAAAATACATTACAGAAGCTGCCAAACAACATATTTGAAAGGAGTTACCCATTTCGGGAATTTGATTTGCAAGAGAGAATTCACTCGTTTTTCTACAAGGCTGCAGAGTTATCTATAGTTGGATTAACTGCTGGAGCAGTACAAGGTGCACTATCAAACCTTTTGGTCAGTAAAAAGGAGGGAAGGTAAGCATGTCTAAAAGCACATGTTCCATTTAACTATTTTCATTTCACACTAGCAGAAGGAAGAAAATAACTCCGCCTGTGACTGGATGAACTAGTCCAAGTAATTTAGTTTGGGTGAATTGTTTGGCAGGTTATCTGTTACAATTCCAACCGTGAGTACTAGTGCACTTGGTTATGGTGCATTTCTTGGTCTTTATGCAAATCTCAGATATCAGCTGTTATGTGGATTTGATAGAGCAATAAGCAACCATTTTGATGTCATTGGAGTGGCACTGTTTTTTGGCACAGCTTTGAGGTGTGTTACTTTCACTAGTATAATAGTCCATCATGAATAAAACTGATTGTTTTTTTTTATTTTTTATTTATCGGTAAATAAAACTGACGTCATGCTGGTACACGGACAGGGATTTTTGCATTTTCCAAGGCTTAAGGAGTTTTCCTCTTCCTCTTCCTCTTCCTTTCATTTTTATAATTCATTTAATTGATACTATATTCTCAGGACTTTCGCTACATTATCAATACAATATAGTCAATATTTTCACTTATATGATATTCTAACTGTAGCTGCCTCTCTTGTACTGTCGTTTTAGCTGTTACACCAATTTAATCATGTTTTTAGAATGGTATCTTATTCTTAATTTTTTCTTCTTCTTTTACAAAGTATATATGATATCTGATTTATTTTTCTTATCAATCTCATAAATATACTACTCAATTTGACGTATTTTCCTAATTTTTTATGAAAATTTTGTCTAGTGCGGTAAGGTACCTATATGCATATGTTGTACACTTTTTGTAGGCTTCCTTTTAGTACTAAATTCCTGCTTCAAGTGGTGGACTGGTGCCATTAGGTTCCAATCTTTGACATATCCTCTTAATATTCACCTACTCTATGCTATAGATGATGGAAGTCTTGGGTGTAGAGCATGTACAATCTCTTAACTCTTGCTAGTGATTGTATGCAGGATTTTGAACCTTCAATTAGGAGAGAGATCAAGGCTGGCTTGGCTGGGAGTAGAGGCAGATCCACTGGTTCATTCAGATAGTCTCTTGAAGGTTTACAACAGGCCTTCTGAGGATGCTGATAGGCCATCTTCAAAATGGTTTATATCAAAGAATGCCATTGTTTCTGGACTTGGGCTCCTCGGCATCAAACAAGGGAATGCCAACACTTTTGCTGGTGGCGAGCCACCGGTTCCTAAAGCTTGGAGAAAAAGGATAGTCCGGAAGAAGGTGACAAGAAGTTGAGCATACTTTTCCTATGTAAAATCACCATCATTGTCGAATTTTGCCATTTGACAAAGACGTGGCTAGCTTGCTTGCTCATCAAATTTGAGAAAGTTAAGAGCTACTTGGAGTTAGTGTTCCCCAAGCTCATTCTTGACCGATAGAGCGTTGGGCAGCTGGGAATTAAAGATTGAACTCGATGAGTACTATAACGAGAATAAATTTTTTCAGGGATGATTTCTTTAATATATATAGTTTTTGGTTTCCCTTGAATGAACCATTGTACTTCGTTAAATGAGCATATTGTATAACAGCGCTCTGTGAAGATTTGAAAAGGTTCAATATCTTGAATTTTTCTAATAGCTAGGTTCTGATCAGGTGCATGTAGTTCTGAGATTTCATTGTTTATGAACAAAAGGTTCAATAAACATTTCCTATGCATGGCATTTAACCCACGAACTTGAAGGATTTAGAGACCAAGTACTGCATGCATGCCTTTCATGAAATGTTTTAAAGTAGCTCTATCAACCACAAGAGCTATAAATTCATTAGTTTGGGAGAATACTGCAAAATAAGGTGAGAGTTGCAGCCGTGAAAATAATAATAAAAAGGTAAGAGCAATCGTATTCCTTATAAATGTACAAAATTATATTGAAAAAAGTTGGAAAATTTCACCCTCTTGCATTAAAAAAAATGAAAAAAGCTATACATTTCTACTTGGTCAAACCATACTTTATATAGATGAATTCAAGCCTCATTTGGTTACATAATTTAGATGAGATGAGATGTTTTGTTAAAAATTAAATAAAATATTATTATAATATAATTTTTTAATATTAATTTTATTTTGCGATTTGAAAAAATTGAATTGTTTATTTTATTTTGTATAAAAATTAAAAAAAATTAGAATGATTATATGAGATTAGATAAGATGAAATAGTTTGATTTTGTATAACCAAACCAGACTGACAGATAACAATCCACTATGTTATGAGAGAAACTCACCCTGTCCGTTTATTTATTTTTAATACTTTTCTCTTCAACTCTACAAATCATACATGAAGACATGGGTTTTTTTTATTATTATTAATTGCTCTAAGAAGTTTCAACTTTTTAAGAAAAATGCCAAACGAAAAATAAAGGAAGAAGGAAACCGATCGATTACATTAGCTAGCCATTAGGTTATTATAAGATTAAAAAACATAGAATTAACATTAATATCGTTGAGTAAAAATTAAAATATTAATTGATGATTAGATAAACAGTACTTACATATAATATATATAGAGAATATCATATCTTGAAAATTAATTAGGATATAATTATTACCTCAATCAACATCATATAATATATAGTACTCGTCACGAAATTCCGAAAAGATCACCTCCTTAAATGCCAAACTCTCCAGAAATAATTAAGACAAATATATATATATATATATGTATATTTCTGACTAATATTTATTTGCAAATATTTATACATGACCAAAATTTTTATTTGCAACAAAATTATTTGACTGGAAATATTTTTATGTACACTAAAAAAATATGATATAGAAAATACGTAAAAATAATTGTAATTAAAGTTCTTAATCGACGAGTATTGAGAACAACAAATATGAATTTTACAAACGAAAGGAACCCTTTATTCATGCCTGGAAATATGAGGAAAAAGACAAATTAAAATAATGAAAGGGAACTAGTTGTAAACTTTCATACTTTTGCACAATTTCCAGGTATATTCGACTGATCAAATGATGTTCACACCTTCAACTTGTTCTCTATCTTTGTAGTCAAGTAGAACAAGCATGAATTTTACAATTAACGAAAGGAACCCTTTCTTCATATATGACACGACGTCTGGAAACATGTGAAAAAAGGCAAAATAATGAAAGAGATCGAGTTTGAAACTTTCATACTTTTGCTCTTAATTTCTAGGTCTATTCAACTCAAAGAATATTCGAACTTTCATAGTCCTTTTTCTCTGAGTACCTTTAATTTGTAGTAAATTAGAATTAACAATCCCTAAAAATTTGTATAAACACGAGATCATTAGAGATCATGTAAATAATTACACGAACAGTTCTTAAATTGATATTATAATAAATTGAAATGAAGTACCTGGCCAATGGGTCTGGCTACCAGCTCAAAAATAGGTAATTTATGTTCATGTCTTGTTTCAATTCTATTTATAAATATATGGCTTTAATTGTTTTGTTAAATAAATGGGTAAGGATATCTACAAAAAGATCATCGATCGGATGGGAAGCGGATGAAATCACAAACTCATCATGTCCTGATCAAAATTAATGTACACTTCCAAATTAACAATATCCATAAATGACGTACATGGCATCATGCGCACTTGAAATATTGACAAACTTACTCATGATATTCATCATCATGATCATGTTTGTCTTCCCCGTTCGTGTAATTCATATTATAAATTTTGATGAGTAGAAGCTGCCTTGAGACTCCATGTATGGAAGTGGTGAAGGATTAGGTGGCACTGGAATAAATGAAACTAATTAATGTATCAGACCAAAACCTGAAAAGAGACTGAAGCAGCTGCATGACAGCTGTAGTACGTGAGACCAACATCATGAGATGGCAGCAGCGCCTCTTGAAGAGTCGAAGAACCTAATTAATTAAACCTATTCCACGAATGATCTGAAATCCCCCACCTTCTAGTTTCCTGTCTGGCCAGATCCTAAATCCAAAACCTTCTATTTTCCATGGCTCCAAATTAATTCATCTTTCCCTCAATCTCCCGGCCCGGCTGGCCTGGTTGTCCTCTGCTCTCCACGGCCATACCACCACCAACCATTACGCCGGGGGTGTGAGAAAGATCAGCCACGTACATGATCATCATGAGCCACTTTTCCTCAGCCCTTCAATACTGGCTCGTTAAACACCCAATCATCTTCCACTTCTCATGGACCCAGGGTCAAACCCTTGGCTCCTCTCCTCTCTTCCTCACTCTCACCGTCCTCTCTTACCTCTTCCTCACCTTCCTTCTATCCCGCCTCCCTCTCCCACCCATCAGGCCGAGCCTCTTCAAATCAATCACTGCAGTCCATAACCTCGTCCTCCTGGTCTTCTCCCTCATCATGGCCCTTGGTTGCAGCGTCTCCACCCTCTCCTACGCACCTCACTTGCTCTGGGTCATTTGCCTACCCCCTAAAACCCCACCGAACGGGCCCATTTTTTTCTGGGCGTACATGTTCTACCTCTCCAAGATATTAGAATTCATAGACACCCTTTTGATCATCGTGAGCAACTCGACCAGGAGACTCACTTTTCTCCACGTTTACCACCACGCAGCTGTCGTGATCATGTGCTACATATGGCTACAAACGTCGCAGTCCATGTTTCCGCTGGTGCTCGTGACCAACGCGTCGGTGCATGTGCTGATGTACGCCTACTACTTGTGTTGTGTACTCGGGGTGCGCCCCAGATGGAAGCGGCTGCTCACGGAGTGTCAAATTGCGCAGTTTTTGTCTAGCTTTGTGGTTCTGGGTATGATGCTGTATTACCATTTCACAGGGTCAGGCTGCAGCGGAGTCTGGGGCTGGTGCTTCAATACTGTCTTCTACTCTTCGCTTTTGGCTCTCTTCCTAGACTTCCATGCAAAGAATTATGCCAACTCGAAGAACGAATAAAACGCACTTGTGGTCGTAATTAATAGCATCATGAAGATCATGGTCTTATAAAATTCTCTTGGGTACGTATAATATTTTATAGAGTAATGCTACGTACAGTTATTTTTACGCACTCTCTGCACACTCCACTGATATGATTGGCTGGATTAATTTTTTTTAATACATAACCAATCATATCACTGGAGTGTACAAAAGAGTTCGCAAAAATGACTGCACATAAAATTTTCCTATTCTATATCATTCATATATAGAAGATAGCGACGGCCAAGATTGATTAATTATTAATTTATGTAAGACTAGTTTGAGAGCATATAATATTCATAAACCTACCTACGTAATTGCAGTCATCCTGCCGTACTATTTAATTCAGTTGATCTAATATGATTATTTTGTACTGTACTTTGCACTACTTATCAAGCATTTATTCCGTCTATTATGCAATTTTGTAATTGGGATGAAAGAAAGTGTTTTATTGAAAATTAAATAAAATATTATTATAATATAATTTTTTAATATTATTTTTATTTTAAAATTTAAAAAAATTGAATTGTAATTTATTATATTTTATGTAATAATTTAAAAATTTTGTAATGATTATATATATATAAGAAGAAATGATTTGAAATAATTTAATTTTATATAACGAAACAAACCTTAAAAATTTCTTTTATATATATTATAATATACTGAAAAGAATATTGTCATGTTAAATATATATCACTGCAGTACTAGTAAAATGCATGGCATGCTTATTTGTCATCAGTTTATATTATTATGAAAATAATAATTTAATATTAAAATAAATATATTTTCATCGTAAATAGCTTATACCTAGTGATTTACTACAAATAAATCGTTATAAATATTTATTTATTTTTAGTCATATATAATTAACTAGCCACATGATGCATGCATGTACGTGTACGTGTACGTGCGTGTCTAGCTTATAAGTACTGTAACCAATTGTCATGTTTTTCCTTCAACTTCTGTGCGTGCCAATATTCATCCTGCAATTAATTTGATCGATCTGTTAATCCATGCAAGTCCCAGCTAGCTGATGATCTGAATCGATCTCTATAGGGCGGTTCCTTTTAGCGAGTGGTATATACTATACTACTTCTGCAATTAACTTGATCGATCTGTTAATATATGCAAATTAACCAAGCAGCTAGCCCACGCTGATGATCTGAATCGATCTCTCTCGCGCGGTTCCTTTTAGCGAGTGTTAGTACGTGTAAGGCCTTGCCCTAGCTAGCAAGCAAGCTACCGATCCAACGTCCCAGCTATGCAATATTATTTTACGCAGATCCAAACTAACATTCCAAATAAAAAACAATGTGTGTGGTCATCATCATCATGAGTAGCTGCATGTTATTGGGTGGCCCTATGTGTATATAACTGCACTTTGTCCCGTTACTGTCCCCAACATTTGCCGACCCGAATTGTCTACTCGAATGTCGCTCCTATATATCCTTAATATATAATGTTGCATGTAGGCATAGATATATAATACGTACCTTGATTAGTATTAAATACAGGAGATTCTTTATATATATATATATATATATTGTATCTCATCATGTATTTGTAAAATATTATAGAAAATATTTAGATAAAAAGATTCATGCATGAGTAGGAAATTATCATCGATCCCATGCATCTGAATATATGATAGTACTGTATATATGCAGCTTCTAATTATTTTTACTGTGAGCTAACGATGGAAAATGTTTTTAACACATGATGATGATCAGATCATAATTTCAAGACTCAACCAAACAACAAAAAATAATAATTTTTTTTTCTCAACAATTTGCTTACGCGAATCATAATTCATGAGGGATAGTGTGTGTATATATAAATATATATATTTATATTAAAATTTATATATATGTTTTGATGATGATGATCGATCAGGATTCAGCCATACAACAAAAACTCTTAAAAATTTACTGAATAAATATTTATGTTGAAAGTAATTAAGTTCTTCAATATTAGAAAACTTTTTCATTTTATGGACCATGATTCTTCGTGCATATCCTAATATTTAAGACATTTAAGAAAAGGGATCGATCTGTCGGTCATAAGATCATGTAGTACTCTGTGTCTCTCAGATCTCTCTCTCCCACATAAATTGTGGCCGTACTAATTCCAACTACCAACCGTCACCCACTTTACTCAACTCTGATCTCCTCTGTATCCCTGAGATCTTTTCAATTTGTTTCTCTTCTTTCTCACCGGCCCCTTCATGGATGATATTCAAGGAAACCATTGAAAACTGGCGCGCGCCGATGTACGTCTAATTATTCATGCCCAGAGGGCAGTTCTTCAATTTCCTGGAAATTAATTTTCATAAGGACCTTTCAGATATATATGCATTTGTTACAAGAGTCAGTGCTCCTAGCTATCTAGCATGCAAGCCAAGCTTCTATTTCCAAATGGACAAGACGCTAAGATGCTACATATATAACTGAATAAATGCATTTAATTTGCTCCCTGTCATGCAAAAATATGTAACATGCACATATTTACATATTTTTGCATTGACACAGGTAAATGCATGCATGAACATGATCAACAGCAGTAAATAACTTTTGCCTTTGTGTCCGTAAGTTGTAGTTGCATATTTTTATAGCATTATGAATGATGCTACAGGCCAGTACAGGCCGCAGTTTCACAGGTATACCAACAAAAGAAAACTCACAATATTCATGCACTTAAAGTTCATACTGCACTGTGAAACCTTGTGAGTATTCCTTATCATTATTTATAGAACACTATATATGATATATATATATATATATATGCTGTACTACTGCATGCTTTTATCAAGTTTTCGTACTCCTAAGATGGGTCAGGCATGAGTAAATGGCCTGCTGCTGTACGTGGGACCTCAATGTGGAGTGCAAGCTACGAATATTAACTTTTGCAGACTTACAATATTTATATATATATATATATAATACTGTGATCAGTGCTTATAATTTGTGTGGTACAATGCTGGATACATTCATTTGTGCAATATTAATTGATAGGTCATGGTATAGTGCTTGCGGTCCCTTCTTGGTCCTCATATATGGATAACGTACGTACTAGCTCTCATGCATTAACGATGATCTGGCCGATCCAATTAATCTGTATATATAATATTGGTCTGTCTGGAGCATTTGTTAAGCTATTTAATGTGTTCCTGTACGAAAAATGTTTATATATATATACACACACACACAAGCTATATACATATTTCATTATTGCTGCATGTGGTTGCAGGTTGATATATGTATGTGTGTGTATATAAATATATACATATAATATATATAAGTTTCAACATATATATATATATATATATATAAGTATACTACGTACGTACATGAGTGATATCATCCAAGATTGATCAGAATTTTGCATGCTAATAATTAGGATAAAACAATAAAAAATACTTGTCCTCGTACGATTTTTTGTCTTTTTCTTCACCGATGCTAATAAAACATGTGTGGTAATATAAATATATTTTTTACAAATAATAAAGAAAGAAAGAAAATAAATGTGGTTAAAACAAGTTGGCGTGAAACTTAAATATTGCCAGAAGAAACCGTTGGCCGTAATAAATTACTGTAAGGATACCTTATGGCCTGAGATTATACGCGGTGAGAATTTCAGTGGCTGTAGTTTGGAACTAAAACAGTCAAACCAAGACAAGGTCTGCCGCCTATGCCGCTTTACTCGGGTTGGGGGCTGACCCCTTGCACGTGTTTCTTCCCGTGGGTTTGGCAGTTTTCAGGCCGGCTCAATGTAAGGCCATTGTCTAATGTCCCAAAATTAAAAATAATATAATTTTTTAAATATTTTAAAAATAAAAACCATTTCATTAAATAAAATTTTAAATAAATTTATACTTTTCAAAGTGTAAAAAGTCCCATAATACTAAATTTAATATTTAATACAATAAATTATTTATATTTTAAATAATTCTTTAAGATCTTACTAAATTATTGAAGTACAAAATTTTCATTAAGCCCTCATTTTAAATTGTTGTAATAAATATAAATTCATTAAAATTTTATTTAAATATTTTAAATAAAATCTCATTTTATTGAAAATTTTAAAAATATTCTATATAATAACTTATATTTTATTGAATTATAATTACAAATGATTAATTTAAATTTTTCCTTAGATCTCAGTTTGTATTGAGCCACCCCTAGCCGTTTTAGGACCAAAAGAGTTATAATATCAATCAACTAAACTATATAATCAAATAATACATTATAAAGGAACAAAATTAACATAATGTACTCCAATTCCTGTACAAAGAACCTCAAAACAGAAAACTGAAATGTGAAAAGGGATTATATTTTCTTTTCTCTAGAACTAGTAACTAGATCCTTTAATGAAAAGACTACCCTTTATATGCAGGTCTCCCAATCCATCTAGACCTTGTCATTTTTCAGACTTCTTTCTGGTTTTTCTTGGTCCTTGGGTTCCTTTGTTTTAGTTTTTGATCTGGATTCTTCACCGTCAAATGGTAATACAACTACAGGGGCTGCAGGCACGGTGTCCCAACGCTCCTTCAAAAGACTCATGAATCTCTTAACCATGTCCCTCCTGAACTCGAGCTCCCGTGTAAAAATATCAAAGAGAAGGAAGGCAATGATATGCTTGAAGGGGACAAGAAGTAGAATGGTTGCAGAAGATAACAGCACCAGTGCAACCTCCGTGGTTATCTGACACAGTCGAGTTCAATACATTCGTTATTCATCATAGATCACAGCCAGATCAGTAGAGACTGAAACTTACAAAAGTTACATTTTTTACAAGTTTAGAAATAAAAATGCAACAAATTTAAAACAATCACTATATGCATCACTTTAAAAAATCATTAGCATGAATTCCAATCTTCATGTAGTCATTCCTTCTAAGGGAGACTGGACCAAAGCAACCACCGAACCAGTCCAGTATGGCTCAAACGTCTAAAAGCTCACTTTCAAAGATGTGACCAAATCTTTTGATCCAAATGCACTACCAAATATTCTTTTGTTTTCTCTTTTCGTCAATTTTCCAAGTTTTTGAATCATTTCAAGAAGTTTTTGTCTTTTTCCAACACCAGAGCATTTTTAACAACCATGGATTCACATCTGCTAAATCTCCTGTTGTGGTTACTTTGTGTGAATCCAGTAATGCAGAATCAACCGCAGAGCCATTTTACCAATAGAATATCACATGCTTCACACTTTGGTAAAAAGATCTTGAGAAGTTGAACCAAAGCCACCAGGCCACAAGGAGATCGTGTATTTGGGCTCAAATAATTAAATTAGGGTCATTGGTTTTATTGATGAAAACTCAAAACTCCACTCCACCCCATCCAATGCCGTAGTCTCTATTACATTATTGAAGACTATGTCTGCTACTTCTACCTATTTTACTTTTGGCCCCCCATTTAGCTCCTTTCATCATGCTAATTGTGGATAATTATCCAATTGTGGATAATTATTTGCTTTAAAGTGATATTAATTGTCTTGCTTTCAATTATTTGTTCAGAACAAATATATCTTTGCACATGTAAATGAAAATATATTTGAATTGAAGATGAAACCAAACAGCATTAGATGCAAAAGGTTTGGAAAGTCGAGAAGAAGAAAAAATAAAACGTTTCAAGTGATAATAAAATAACTTGTATGTTAGATTCATCATTTTAACAAGTCCTCTAATGTGTGGTGGTGATGTACCTGAGGCTGACCTGAGAGGAGAATTGTACGTAGCTTTAGTAATGTGACATTAAGATTCTGCAGATGGCTCTCCACTTCCCGCATTGCATCTTTTACAGCCATAATTTTTTGAATAGTATTTGATGGAGGCTGATCACGGATGGTAACTTTCCCAAAAGATCTTCCTAGGCGACCTTGCTTCTTCAGTCCCTTCAATATTAGCATTCCAGCTGCCATTACAATCAAGGCTATGGGAAAAATATATGACAGCAAGCCCCTAAAAACAAAATCAAAGTGGAATTTAAGTGACAATCAAAGGGTGGAAAAATTAAGGGTTTCTAGAATCATATAAGAAGAATAGTTAAGGCAAGAATCATAGTACTCCCTACATCCAAAATGAACAGCTGAATTGACATGCACAAACTTTTAGAAAAGCAGTGAATACTTTTTTTTATAGGTAGAAAAACATTCAATACTAAAATTTCGATCTTTTAAGATTTTAGAAAAACTTTTTTTTTGATAAGTAATCAAAAGTGTATTAATCAAAAACAGGCCTAGCCCAGTATGTACATGAAACTGCCCCTTTAAGAGGGAACAAGAGAGAGAAGAAAATCATGAAGGACCATCCCATTGAAATCAACAGCAATGGCCCATTTACAAAGCGTACTAAAGAAAAAAGCCAGCAGCTCCTCTCGTGTTCGCTCCATGTCTTCAAAAGTCCTAGCGTTCCTCTCCTGCCATAAAGACCACATGATGCAAATAGGTATCATCCTCCAGACTGCTGAAATCTAAGGCTGGCCTCCTATATTGGGCCAGCAAGCCAAAGTTGCCGCCACTGTCCCCGGCATAGCCCAGCCCATCTCAACTCTGTTTAGCACCTCATCCCACAAAACCCTTGCAATCTTGCAATGAAGTAAAAGATGATCTACAGACTCACCCCCTTCCTTGCACATACAGCACCAATCTACCACAATAACCCTTCTTTTTCTCAAATTATCAGTTGTGAGGATCTTACCCAATGCCGCCGTCCATACAAAGAAGGCCGCCTTAAGAGGCGCCTTGTGTTTCCATATCCTCCTCCAAGGGATCTGACATTGGGTATTCTGCTCAAGAGCTACATAGAAGAAGCGAACTGAGAACTTGCCTTTCCTGTGCGGGACCCACCACAACCGATCCTCATGGTGATTACTCGGCTTCACGGAGTAAAGGAGACTATAAAAAGCCACAAAGTGATTCACCTCCCAATCTTGTGCCGCCCTGATAAAGTTTATGTTCCAATGAAGATGTCCTCCCGCTACATCCATTACCTCCGCCACTGAAGCCTCTTTAAGGCTGGAAATTTGGTAAAGAGAGGGAAACAACTCCTGTAACGACACATCACCACACCAAGTATCTTCCCAGAATTTGATCCGGGTACCATTCCCCATCTGAATGCGGGAATGCCGAAGGAAGACCATCCAGCCTTTCCTGATATGTTTCCACAGCCCCACTCCATCAACTTCTCTAACTTCCTTCGTACACCATCCACCCCATATATCTCCATATTTGCACCCAATCACCCCTCGCCACAAGGCATCCGGTTCCCAACTATATCTCCACAACCATTTACCCAAAAGTGTCTGATTGAAAACCTTCACATTTTTTATACCCAGACCACCCTTGGAGAAAGGGCGACACACTGTTCCCCACTTGACCAAATGGTATTTGAACTCCTCCCCCAAACCGCCCCACAGAAAGTCTCGCTGTAATTTCTCAATACGGCTTGCTACTCTTGCTGGAATAGGAAAAAGAGATAGGAAGTAGGTAGGCAAATTAGAGAGAGTACTCTTAATCAGAGTGAGCCTTCCCCCTTTCGATAAATACATTCTCTTCCAGCTCGCCAACCGTCTCTCTATTTTCTCAACCACTGGTTCCCACAAGAGGGGCGATCTTGCCCCTATCCCCAATGGCAGACCCAAATATGTCATCGGGAACGAGGCTAATTTACACCTTAGCGATCGAGCCAGTTGTCTTAAATTTGGCACCACTCCAATTGGTACTATCTCGAACTTATCAAAATTCACTTTTAATCCAGACACTGCTTCAAAGCACAGAAGCATCGCCTTCAAAGTCCGCACCTGACTCTGATCTGCATCACAAAGAATAAGGGTATCATCTGCAAAGGGTATATGAGATATATTAGTAATGCCTCTCGCCTGGGTTCCAACCGAAAAACCGCCCACCAAGCCATTTCGACTTAAAGCCGACATCATCCTGCCCAGCCCTTCCATCACAACAACAAACAAAAGTGGCGACAACGGATCACCCTGTCTCAGGCCTCGTGAACTGTGGAAAAAACCAGCTGGACTACCATTTAACAACACAGAGAATTTTGCCGTTGACACACACCAGCGGATCCATGCTCTCCATTTCTCGCCAAAACCACATCTCCCAAGGATATATAGTAGAAAATCCCAATTTACGTGATCATAGGCCTTCTCCATATCCAGCTTGCAAATGATTCCATTACCACCATTCTTCATTCTACTATCCACACACTCATTTGCAATAAGAGCCGCATCGAGGATTTGTCTACCTTTAACAAAGGCATTTTGAGGCTTAGAGATAATCTTCCCTACCACCTCACTAAGCCTGTTTGCCAACACTTTGGAAATAATCTTGTAAACACCACTAACCAAGCTGATGGGACGAACTATCTTAGAAAAACTTCCTAACTATGTGTTTTTCCTTGTATATGTCCTCCCGTGTACCTTTGCCTAGTCTTTTTTTGATTGGTAGAAAAGCATTCAATGCTAAAATTTCGATCTTTTAAGATTTTAGAAAAACTTCCTAACTGTGTTTTTCCCTGTATATGTCCTGTGTACCTTTGCCTAGCCTTCTATTGATGTCAATAAAAACTTATAAAAGAAAAAAGAACTTCAGGAAAAGAAAAAGAAAATTAATAGTTTGACTTTTGGGATGGATACCAATCACGAGATAATAAAACATACAAATTGAGCCACTCATTATAAAGGAATAATATCTGCAGTCAGTATCATCAAAGACAACTTGATGATACTGACTCATTAGGAATGTCATGTAGGCAAGAACCTCTCAGCAAACATTGCCTTATAAATAGGAAACACAAATCTATATGCAAAGACATCTGCTATTTAAGATTGGAACGAAAAGGGTCTTTCATTGTGAACTCTCAGAGAGGAAAGTTTAGAATAAACATTATTGCGTCACTTGCATTTAGAAAAGCTTCACTTGAACCATATTTAGAAAGAGAAATGAATAGCCGCAGAATGCCAAAAATAAGAACCATCTTTAGATGGGGATATTTAATTTAGAAACTTCAGAAGAAATAAAATGTAACGGCCAAGGGAAATCGCTACCCACTTTTGTGCTATAACCCTAAAAAGAATAGTCAATTCGAAGCTTGATTAGAATCACTTATAAAACCCAGTTTCACCTAGTAAGTACCTAGTGAGGGATTTAGTCCCTACAACTATCTTTATAATCAATCCATTGTATGTGGGTTATTAGTATTCCAAATGTAGGACAGAGGAGTTAAAAACCCCCTCTTAAATTTCTGACGTCTTCGTTAAGGTCATGTCATACAGGCTCCAGTATCACATGGCTGACTTACTTTGTGGCAGTGATAGCATATGTAATGACCCAAGGCAAGCACTGGTCACGTTTACTCTATAACCCCCAAAAAACTAGTCAATTGGAAGTTTACTCAGAATCACTTACAAAGCCAGTTTCATGTAGTATGTAATCAATATGGAACTTAGCACCCATGACTACCTTTATAACCTACCTACTCCATGTGAGTTATTCATATTTTTATAGTGGGATTGGAGTGTTAACATAAAAGGCTTGAATTGAAGAAGGAAGTTACAAATCCACAATAATAATAAGAAATCTATAGTTCGTTATCATGTAACAGTTAAAAACATGTAGCAACTATACCATTTCTTAAATTTGACTCACTTATGGTAAAATTGTGTACACAAGGTATAAAGCAAGGATTGGTATCATAATGATCCTTCCATGCAATGGATCTACCTGAAAATCATCGTATACGCAAATGCAAGAAAAGAAACAGTCATGTGTGGCTCTTCCCAGCGCCTAAGTTTTTCAAAATTCTTGGCAATTATTGTTAGAGGAAGCATAAGTTCCTGCATAAGAAAAATACAATACCGTACATCAAATTATGATGCCATGATTCAATTTACAGAGCTCAAGATCTGGAATTTACTGCATTATCACATCGTCAAAATCACATTATGCACATGAAATTTTGATATGCGATCTAATACGAATTAAAATGATGATTTATTCAATATAGGATGGGTAATAATACCTCATATCTCTATTAAAAAAAAAAACCCTTCATATTCACTCATGTAAGAACCTTAATCCAATTAAGCTCAAAGGATAAAATCAAGAACTTTAACATGATTGTTGTGACAGGGAACATTTAGGACAATTTGTATAATATCTCTAAATTTTGGATTTAATCTTTGGCAACTGATTCATCATCCCTTTCTACAACCAACAAAGTTTATGAGTGGCTACTCATGTATTTATAAAGAGATGATACAATGGTTATTACGACATAGAATATGAGAAGCAAAAATTTACAAAACTTAACCTTTGATATATGGGGTTTTATATATCAATTATGGACTGACATTTGGCCGCTGTGAAAATGTAAGATCCCTTTTTGGTTAAAATGTTGATCACAGTAATAAGGGTTGAATCCCAAGCAGAAACTTCATACCAGAAGACGTTTCAAACAATATCAAAGAAATTTTGTCCATCTAGAGGAGGATGCAGTTTTATTAGATTGAAATAATGCTTAACAAAAACATGTCAGACTAAATGCAGGTAGCTTTAGCGTAATCAAAGAGATGGCTAAATTAGGTGTGGCAGAATCTGTCCTGATCCCATGAATTAGAAACTACTTGCAAGAAAGGAAGAATTAAAGGAGAAATATAGAGGTATAGGACTATCAAGATACAAGTCAATCATCCAACCTTGAAAAGATCAATGTTACTTGGTATCCCCTGAAGCATTGCAGCATCAATGGTGGCTTGGGTTTTCTCAACATCATGGTATTTTTGTTTGCATGTTTCCGATGCCCTTTCTACAAGAGTCATATCAGCCACAACTAGGTTTTTACTCAGTACCACTCCTTGTCTTACTGAAGAGCTTTTCCAGAAAGCAGTTGAAGCACTAGAAACCCATGATGGAGATCTCATCCACTTCTGCAAGTAAACACTTCCATCTATGTCAAACACATGGTTACTACACTCCAATACCTCCTCAGAAGGCCTTACCCCCTGAGTTGGTCGATTGCCTCCCTCTATAGGTTTTGTAACTAGTGGTCCACCCCAATATTTTACAGCTAGAGTCTGGAAAACAACATGACCATAAGGTGCATATTCTAAATATGAGAACTGAACAAGTTTAGTGGGATCTTCTAATAACTTCCGCATAAATTGAAGGGCTTGTAGTCTGGCAATACTATTAATGGCACCAGTGGTAGCTTGTCCCTTCCCTTTTTGAGCACCATACACATGAAACAATGATTCATCATCATCTTCAGGTCCATAATCATGTATGAACTTATGTAAAGCAATAACTTCACTTATAAAAGCATGCCATACATCTCGCCTCATTTCACCACCCAAGTCAACAAATTCCAGGACCCATAATTTCGACCTGAATAGAAGCAATAGAAAGACATTATACTATAGTAAAAAAGAGAGACATTTTATAATAGAACAATTTAGACTGAGATAAACACTTACAAAGAATTAATATGAGCCGTAAATGTTAATATAATAAATATCTAAACCTAAAACCTAGAAGTCAAATGAAATCAGAATCTTGATAAATCCTTATTTTCATACCAGAACCCTAAGCAAGAAATTTGAGATGGGATGCACCGAACATAATTCAATCTATTCAACTTGCATTATGAGAGCATTCCTTATCATAATTTCCAATATTGGCCCTCATAAACAAGGGATTCAAAATAAAACTCTTTGTAAGAATTATTATAATCAAATATATCTAATATTGTTTCTAGATGTCACATCATTGTTCAGAATTGGCTACATTTTTATATATGCAAAAGTCAGTCCACCGAGCGAGGTTGAAGTGGCCTACTCACTCGGTATCAGAGGTAATGGAGACAGCAGAGTCAAAGAGAACAGCTCCAAAAGGTCCAACTTTTGCTTTCTCTACACGTAGCCCATGCCTGGTAAGATCCAGTCTAATGGGATCTCTGTGCCCCGATAATCCAATTGCCTGCAACACATCATCGCAAGTTTATAGTTGGAGATAACGATTGCTCCAACCAAACATGTAATCTGGATAAAGAGAACATGTTGTCTAGAACCACATACATCATGAGGAAATATATAATTTCAGAATTTGATCTTTGATCATATCCCAAATTATCTTGCTAACTTGGACAATACCACAGGGGCTTGAACCAACTTTTTTTTCTTACAAGTAAACACGCATTAGGAAGCACTAGAAGGAGGGGGCTTGAACCAACAAATTCAATAAAAGAACAAATGAATAGGCAAATTTAATTTCTAAAGCTTTAAAGGACCGAACACAGTACAATAATTCAGCATAAATGAAATGAGGAACATGTAATACTCTTTGTATTAGGACATCATCATGGCATATTCGTGCCTTCTGCTAATGGAATTGAAGAACTTTTGCACAATTTTAGTGAAAATAAAAACATATGGTTAATAAAAAAGTCGAAAGCATCCAACCCCAAAACCTTTAGCTATTGGGACAAAGACTATTTGTTTGTTCCTGGACTCTCATGTGCTGGCCCAACACAGCCAGAGCAAAACCAACACAGAAAAAGTTGGATACTTTAACATGGCACCTCATATGGTTCATTGTTAGAATTCATGCAACTGGCCTATTTGTTTGCTTTTATTATATCCTGCTTAGGCTGTACAAATCGGTTAACCTGGTCAAGCCTGTTTGGTTATGGTTATATTTTGTTGAGCTAGTTGAGATCCTTTGTCTTTGTCGGATCTGTTCTGTTACTATTGTGTTGGATCTGTTCTGTTACCATTGTGTCGGATCTGTTCTGTTACTATTGGGCCAGTATGTGATAATTTGACCTCGCTAATCGCTTAAGCTCTTGGGAAAAATGTATCCAAGCTTCATGAATCAGTTTACCACCACCATTAGAAACTGGAATAATTCCATGGAATCACAATGAAACTAAGCAACTATAAAACAATGATCATCAGGAAACTTTTGGCAAAAAACTCAAAAGAGCAAGATATCTACTTTAAGAAAAAAAAACTATACCACTTCCGAATAATAAACTAATGCTGCTTCCATCCCTAAGCAGGCAACCACCGATCGATATGTACTTGATAATTACTGCCTTAGTATTATAGTCAGGCATCTCTAAAAATTCCAAGCTTCTACATGTTACGATCAAGTATACTACTGCTTACTTAGTCGTTATATTTTTTTACATGTGTAAAAAATAAATAAATAAATAAAAGTGCTGACTAGTCAATACATAATGTTTAAATGACAAAAAAGTTGTCAGGTGCATATGGCTTCATGCCTGGCTAATGAAATGATAAGACTCGTGTAATTTAAAAGTCTCTTATATTTAATAATATTTTATTAAAGAATTTTTAAACGATATCATAGCAATATATACTATCAATGATAAAAAAAGGAATTCATATGGAGGACCCCAGTTTTTCCATAAATGCCTGTTCAGCGAGTTAATGCTTTGTGAAACCTCTGTACCTCAAAATAGATTGCTTTATCAGTTAGGGTAAGTTTTCCTGGCCATGCCATATTATTCTCCCATTTAAGAACAGGTCGCTTGTTGCTGGGAGCAATGCATAAGATTCTCTCCTCATACAGCTGGGGATATTCTCGAATTTGGTAGGATCTCCGTCCTTCATGCACTCTACACCAGAAACAGCACAAGTTTGAACACATTTACAGATGAATAAAGCAAAATCATGCATTTCTTGTGGATGAGTAAAGGAAATCTACAATAAATGAAACATCAGAGAAATTACAATTCATAAACGGTAAACAACATTACTTTTTAACAGTAATGGCGACAGGAAATGGAGGGACTTTTCAAGTACTTTTCTTTCCTAACCCAAAAGGCTTAAGCTTTTTAAGAAGTATGCCTTAAACATACTACCAAACTTTTTGCATTGATTGCTTGTCATTTAATAATGCACAAGATTAAGAGAAAATCATGAAGCTCACTTGAGAAGTTCACTAATATAAGTCAGCCACACTCTCAAAGAGATGCCCTCTTCATCACCAGCAAGTGCCTTGTATAGATTGTGCACTGTCGGCTGATCAGCTACACCAGAAATAGCAGGAGCTATACGAACAAAAGCTGCTTCTCTGACAAGTTTCCCCTACATTTCCAACAAAAAATAAAATAAAATTGATCTGTTTCAACTTATCACTTCCCCTACATCCTGATGAAGAATCCTGATCACAATGGTCCTTGTCCTTAACCACAGTTCCATTTATATAATAAACAGCAAGTGAAGGCAATTTCAAAATTTTAGTTTAATCCCACTTTCCAGAATAAAACACCCCATCCATCAAGATCTCACATCCCATGCTTGAGAATAACCGAAGGATGTAGGAAATGAAGTGGAGAAATTGAGACCTCGCCTTTCATTTTTAATAAAAGAGTGACATGGTCAGTAGTACTATGTAAGATTAGCTGCAAAAGACAAGAACAGCTAAGGATGCGGTCCTCTCCTAGCTAAGTTGGAATGTAGCAGTCAAACATAAACTACTATCTATGGGTCAAATAACTTAGAAAGCAAGCTGCTTTGGACCTATCAAATGGGAGCTGATCAAAATGTGATGTTCCTCTCCAATCCTTCAATCTAATATAGAAGGATATCAGTTATTTCCTCAATGATCTCAAAATAGGATGGTGTTTATTATCTGCAAAGACATCAGCAATGTAAATAAAGGCCCATGCCATTCGGGATCTTACCTTGCTCCTTTAGTGATTCTAAGCAGATATAATTATCCAATTAGACACCAAAAGCTAAAACCACAAATGCCACTATGAGTTGGGAAGAAATTCTCAAAGCTTTAGATGGGTGGTTTAGCAAATAGATGATGACAGACATGAACCTGGAAAGAAGCTTTCTCTGAAGCATTTACAAGCTCCTCAAGGTAAGGATTCTCCCATGCAACCATTGTAATGAATATCAGTCTTTGGAATGCCGGTTCCTGCAAATATTCAAGATTTGTCCAAATAAGAAGTAGATTTCTCAAGTCTAGTTGATCCAGAACTTACATTTACAGATAAATGAACAAAAACAACTCTCAGATTTCTGATAAACAAATATTACAGATCAACAAGATTTTGATTGCAGAAGTTATAACTTATAACATCATTCAATAAAGCCTCAATCCGAACTTTCACAAATTTCTTGCTTTACAAAGTGTTATTCTAAGGACTGAACTAGGGTAGCTAAGCCTCCATTCTTTCCATTGATAGGACTTCAATAGAACAAATGGAAACATTCTAGAAAATTGTATTCTAATAGTTTTAACACCAACACTACAGGCTTGATCTTAGATAGCAGGAATACTGATCATGTTTATATAAAACAACAATCACTTGGACAAAAAACAACACCGACACTATCATTCTAGCAATTAATGGAAAGGTTGTCTGGTCACACCGATCTAGCAATTAATGTAAGGATTTGTGATCAGTTTGTGTTTATAACTAACCAAAACAAATTCAGAAAAATATAGATAGGCATTTGCTACTGCATGATCATGGCACACAAGCCTATCTGAGCCAATCGATGGGTATAGAATAATAGGTAAGATGTGAAGAATCAATTTGGAATTACTTTCACAAACCTTGAGAGAAGGATGAAGATCAGAATTATCCCTTGACAGGAACCTGAAGCAGCAATACTCGACCAAATTACGGGCATCATTATACAGAGATTCGGGAACAAGCGCTCTAAATATTTTCTGCATTTTTTCCCCTGTCAATCCATTCATCCTGCATATCTTAACTTCAGAGTCTCAAATCACAATTCCTTTATCAGTCCAATATGGAAAGCAAAACCAAGCAAGCTCTTGATAGAACAAAAGTAAATTACAAAACAAAATGGGGATGTATTTTTATGTTCTTTTCTTTCATTAACATACATTCTTTATGATTATTTTTAAAGTTCGCAGTTGCATTGTAGTTTGAGGAAAATAACCCTTCTTACATTTTATCTTATTTTTCCTCTATCAATATAAGTTCTAAATCTCTACTTATCAAACTATTTAATTTCCAAATCTCATAAAAATTAAAAGTAAAAACATTTATAATAGTTCTAAAATGTTAATTTGAAAAAGAATCACACAAGAGATGTTAATCTAAGAAATTTAAAATTGAAATATTCACCTGCTAAATTGCTCAATAGATACAACAGCAGCAAAAGAGAGCATCCCATTTGGTGTTCTGCTTTGAAGAGTCTGTTCGGCCATAAATATGTCCTCCATATCGTGAGCATCAAAAGTATTTCCATGATCAAGCTTTCTACTTTGACCAGTTTTTGTAAGTGGAGAAGTCATTTCATTCAAAAAGTTTTGGGTCTTCAATAGCCACAAGTTCAATCTTTCTTGCACTGTATCTAACAAAAAATAAAGAGTTGTGTAAATTCCAGAACTGAATGCAGTCTGAAATGTAATACCATTGTTAGATATATAATAAAACTTTCCTTATATAATGACTACCAAAAAAAAAATATAAAGCACATTGATATTTCTACTTTAACACATATCTAACTTATCTCAGATGAGCAGATTGTGGTGCATTTCCATATCTCAAATCC
The DNA here is from genome assembly GCF_018687715.1 of Carya illinoinensis. Lineage (NCBI taxonomy): Eukaryota > Viridiplantae > Streptophyta > Magnoliopsida > Fagales > Juglandaceae > Carya > Carya illinoinensis. The sequence goes on from NC_056757.1 coordinate 34,429,447, forward strand.
AATTAGTTGCTCCATTACATGTTATATACACATTCTCTACTACTTCTTCCACCCATGTATAATGGATGGACGGATGGGCGCCAGATTGAAAGAAGAAAGACGGCCCATGAGACCAATAACTCCAAGCTCAGCAGCGGATGGATACACAGTTTTCAAATGTGTTTGTGTGTGTGTGTGTGTGTGTGAGAGAGAGAGAGAGAGAGAGAGAGAGAGAGAGAGAGAGAGAGAGAGAGAGAGAGAGAGAGAGAGAGAGAGAGAGGAACAAAAGAAAAAACAAAACCAAATAATTTAAACCGGAAGCTATAAAAAAAAAAGAAAGTGTTCCTCAAGAATTTCTCAGTTTAGAAAGCTTGTGAATGGAGGTGACGACACTTGTTGTGTGGAAACTTTATAACATAACAATGAAAAAAAAATCAAGTTGATGTACAAAGTGAACATCCCAAGAACAACCAGCAGTGGGAGAAATAAGATTCATACAAATTAGACTTAAATCTCTGGTCGGCATGGAAAAGTAATCACTTAGCATTAGAATGTTAATTGTCCATATATGCTAAAATTGAGAACCGCCGTTACCTAATGTAATCACGTTTTCCCTTCTTTAATTACAGACGAAAAGTTGTATAAGAAAGGATTGAGTATACAGCGATAAAAAGTAAGATCTCTTCCAGAGTAAGTCGGGCAACAAGAACAGAAGAGAACGGGACCATAGTCCCTCTAATATCCAAGAATCCAAGATAAGTAGATGTTATAAAGGGAAAAATTCTCATTGGACCCAAAACGAGAGCTGCTCTTTAAAACTTCATTTCAAAGGAGGAGCTTAAAGGTCCTCGGAGACTCCCGTCTTACAATAACTACTTTTTACCTTCACATAAACAATCTTATTAATGTTGTTATCTCCAGCGAGCAAATTAAGAAGCAGGCAACTAGATAATAAGTCGATTGTCACCCTCCCAAACATGGTTGGACATCTCCATTGGTTCCTTGAAGGCCAGGACATTCATTAGCCCCAAAGTGATACTTCATGCTACATCTCCCCACAAATCCAGAAGCAAATACAGTCTTAACCCTCCACTACAGTCCTATCAGATATCTTATACGCTCCATGCAAAATACATAATACAAATAGATACATATTTCCTAAAAGTTGATGCATATAAATATGCACCGCGCTTAAGCCACAATTTGAACGGAAAAAAGACTTACTAGCATTTATGTCATTCAGCTTCCATTTATCTCCCAAAGACTGCCCCACAAGCTTGAACCGATGGTGATGCTCTGAAAAATTCTTTGTAGAATACCCAAACTTGTAAAAGTCCCTGTTATGACGAAGTAACAAAGAATTGGGCGCAACAGGAGGTTGTTGTAGCCGGGTTACTGGGGATTTTGACAGCATTTTTTGGTTTTTTTTTTGTCTCTAATCTAATTTGTCAAGAACTAAACTTGGTGCACATAATCTAGTTGCCTTGGCGTAAGAAGGAAAATTCGAATAAGAAGAAGGTGGACGGGAAAAGAGAGAGAAAAGCAAAAAGAAAACGAATAGGTGTTTGTGATGGAAAGGACTTCCTTTTTTCTAAGACTCTGCGAAGAGACAAATCGGTGGTGTGTTAGGCTGTGTTGCTGGTTTTCCCATGGCATACTTATCGACATGGTCGCTTTGTACGATTGCTCCTAGTTGATAATGGATGTCATGATTGAAAAATAATAAATATTTTTTATTATTTAATATCTAATAATAATAATAATAATAATAATTTTTTATAATTTTTGTGTGTGTACAATTATAACTTCTTATTAATTTTTTGTATAAGAAAATATTATTTATATTTATAATTTCAATTATACAACTACTATTAATTATTAAAATAATAAAAACTTTAAAGTTTATTATAATATTACAAATAAAATTATGTTCGAGATAACTTCTCGTTTATAAAAAAAAAATATTACTTATAGTCATTTTTACATATTTTTTATATATTTTATTAATATAATTAATTAAATTAATATTTTTAATATATAATTAATTATATCATTAAAATGTATAAAAAAATTCGTAAAAATCACTGCAAATAAAATTTTTGATGTAAAAATATCTACTCGACCGTCTGGTAGCTGCTCGATCAAGCGCTTCCCTTCAAATGACATAAAACTGAAAGGCCAACACATACAAAAATCTACCTTTATCTTCCATGGCTCTTGCTCCTTCATTTTCTGCTACTCTGCCAAATAAACTGCGACCCGGCAAACATTCACTTGCTTCTCACCCTGCACCCGTTATTTTTCATGAAAAATCCCCACTCTCATTTCCAATACCAAATACCGCCAGCACCCACGTCACGGTAAGCCCCAGCAAGCTCCTTGACACTGCTGATTCTGGCATATGGAGGACTAGAGTTTCTTTCTTTCCTGGCTTTTTGACAAAGGGTAGGGATGCTAAGAGCCTCAAGGAGGAGCTTTACGCAACAATAGGGCCTCTTGGTAGAGGGGCTGAGGCTACTCCCGAAGACCAACAGCGTGTAGAACAGGTGAGACGGTGCAACCCTTGATGAGTTTTGCTTTACTTCAACAATTTGATTTCAAATTTTTTTTCTTTGTTTTTATTCCTGCACTTATATGGTACGAGAAATGGAAATTCTATTCCTCTGGGTACCTGTTTATTGTGGTAGTGCACAGCCCATTTGTTTCTCAAGGAAATCACTGAAAATGGAACATTTTCTAATTGAAAATGGAGAAATACATAATCTTATAAGTTATATCTACTGTCAATTTACATTTGATGTAATATTTAAAGATTTTCTTGTGTCATATTTGTGGGTTTTTTTTTCCTTGATCAGATTGCTCGTAAACTGGAGGACGTGAATGAAATAAAGGAGCCTCTCAAGTCCAATCTGCTCAATGGAAAATGGGAACTCATATATACAACCTCCCAGTCCGTTTTGCAAACTCAGGTGATATTTTGTCAATGGTCCTTCCAATTGTTTCAAACTTGTCCTTTGTATGGAAAGCTTAACCTTTATAATTCAACTTTGTGCATACTTGCAATTTGCAACACAAAGATGGGTCAGAGACCAGACTGAGTTTTGTGTATTTCTTTAGTCGCACAAAGAACTGGTTTAATCGGCTGATTCTGACTAATTTTAGCCAATTTAAAACGACTTCAGCCAATTCACAATTGTATTTCTCTATAGTTGGGTTTCGGAGATGAGTTTTTTTGTTGCTTTTTTTTTTTTTCGTATGAAAATATGTCGCTAAACATGTGTTAACTTTTTTATCCATGTGTTTGGTGAGAATGTAGAGAAGTTAAAAATAAAATTAGAATTCTTTACTTCATTTGGTTGAAAAGAAATGAGTATTTGATATTAAATTTGTGATTTTGAAAAAAAAATACTACCTTTACCCCGACTTTATAACTTAGGTATTTATCTTCCTTGTAAACGTGCATATTTGAGAGAAAAAATTGAGAACATTTGAGTAGATACATGTGTTGCAGTCTTATTGAAGCTATACAGATTCACATCATATGCTTATTAAAGTTGGTCAGTGAACTTATAATTTAAATTCATTTATACACAATTTGAAATGCTTGAATTTCATGGTACATGTTTTTAATTATTTTAATTAACACTAAGATACCTTTTTTTTTTTTTTGATAAATAAATTAACACTAAGATACCTAATACAAATTTGTCATGAATTGTTCAATTCAATGAATCAGTCCCAACCCAATTCTAAATTCCATTCTGATTTTTCAAGCCTTGGTTTTAATCCTCCTGTTCTCTGTAGTAGAACAAATGTATGTGTATACATGCATTCCCATGCAAGTGTAGTGGAGCAAATGCTATTTTTTTCTTGTTCTATACTTGCATTTCGTTTTCTTTTTTTCTTTTTTTTTAATTCTATTCTTATATATCATTAATTTTTATAGGACTATAACTGATTTATAACTGATTGCTCACATTGCAGAGACCAAAATTTTTACGGCCAAATGGAAAAATCTACCAGGCAATCAACGTGGATACTCTTAGGGCTCAAAATATGGAAACTTGGCCATTCTTTAATCAGGTGTTTCTTCTTATTTAACATATTCTTTACATGGATTGAATATAAAAATATTGCTATTTCTTTCAGTTTTCGACCATTACTTGAGCAATGCTTGTGAATACTCAACTGCTTCTGAAAGTTATGGTGGATACATATGATAAGGACTGTAGTTCATGGCCTCTCAATGGGCTTCCATTTGCTTAAGTTTTTGATTGAAGATACAAAGAACAAAAATGTAACAAGACATGAACCCCAAACTACCATGGGGCCCTGGAAACAAGGCTAGAAACTGAATCAGAAAAAGGGCCAAAGCTGGAAGGTGCCTTGCTTTGCTTTTGAGACAACTATATGAGCTTGCCTAACTGCGGACAAGCTTCCTTACGACGCAGTGTAGAACAAACTGGGCTGCGGTAGCTCTGGTTTCCTGAAGGAGAGAATAGATTTCCGATGAAGTAGACATCTGGGTTTGAAAACTTTTGGGTTGATCTCAGATTGTTCAGCATATGATTGTGAGCTGTAAAAGCATGCGTTCAAAATCTGTCAAGGACTACTTCGACACTCAAACTTTTGTAGAAGCTATGAAACAATGCTTGAAACCTTAATGACAATTCTATTTGGAAGGAACTTGCTTTTGGAATAATGTATGTCCATGGGGACAAAGCTACAAATGCTCAGTTGTTTCTGGCTCTCTAACAAACACTTTGCTGATTGGATCTGCATGCCCTGCTTTCGTTGTGTGTCTCTGTATCAAACTTTTAGAAGGAAAGCCTCAAGTAATGTCACCATCTCAATATTCCAGATAGCATCCAGGCATTTTGAGGTTAGAAAAAAAAGGAAGGGATACCTTTTAAGGGCTGCATTGTAGTTTTAATTGGGGTGGCTCAAGACTAAAGGGATTGATAATCACTCATGACCATATAGCTCCCATTTCTGTTGCATGTCCAAACAATTTTCTATTTGACATTGCTCAAATTAAGAAGGGTTGACAGGATGTCCTTTCTCATTCCACACAATTTACTGATGAATTCTATTGTCCAAAACTATTTTTAGACTTTTTAACATTGTAGAGTTTCATGGAGGGTTTAGAGTGTTGAGAAGCAGAGTAGATCTGGTGCCCTAAGTTCTTGAATCCCACTTTATATTGTTTATCTTAGAGGTGTACCATACAGTTTTGAGTTTTGGGAAATTCTCTTGCTGCTCTTTGGTCTCTAGCTTGACCTTTTATTGCCACTTATACTCGTGTGTATAATGAATTCTATCATGCTGTAAAGCTACATAATGTCAATCAATTGATATTTGTGCAGGTCACAGCTAATTTAGTCCCTTTAAACTCGAGAAGAGTGGCGGTTAAATTTGACTTCTTCAGAATTGCTGGTCTGGTGTGTAATATCTTTCAGTATACAAGGATTCACTTTCTTTTCCTCTAACTAATGACTTATAATGCTACCCAGATACCTATTAAGTCACCAGGGAGTGGTCGTGGTCAGTTAGAAATAACTTACTTGGATGAAGAGTTACGGTAAGAGATGTGAAACCGTTGTTTCCACAGTTCAATGCCACACCATTTCTTTTTTTTTCCCCGATGAATGTTGGTATAAATACTTGCATACTAGACATTGTGATAAAGATATCATATTATTGGCTCTTTGGATTTGGCTCAAGTTTTAATGCTGTCCTTTCCTTCAGATCTACCAACTAGAATTACTGATAAAAGAATATTAATAATCAAAGAAGAGCTTCATTTCAAGTGGTTACAAACAAACCATATGCATATGAGTAAATTAGATTAATTAAAGTTGTGTCAGTCTTAATCGGAAGCAATGCCTTCTGATTGAGACCCTAGGGTCTGTGCATTGATTACAGAGTAGTAGAGTACACAAGCCTTGAAAACAACCTAATGTCCTACAGTCCCACAACCTAGATGCATACCTTAACAAGAATGGAGGCTTTGATACTAATATATTGAAGTTTGGGATTAGTGAAGTACACGATGCAAGCAACAAAATAGAAACATCTTTATAAGACAACAAGATTTAATGTATTCCGTGCTTGAATTCATAGGCAACATAATTCAACTATTAGTGATACGGATTACACACACTTGACTAACTTGCACAAATATCCATCACGGACCTCACAACTTTGAATCAACAAAAATCTCATTACACCCAAATCTTACATCTAGCACTCCCAAGCATGCATCTTTCAGCTTTTAATAATTTTTTTTTGATAAGTTTTCAGCTTTTAATAATTAACCTAGTAAAGGTAGGAATTTGAGGCAATTCACAACAAATGTTCACCTCGACTAAAATTCCATCAAGAAAATCTTTTCTTTATCATGATAGATCCAAACAAGATAAATATTGTTTCCAAAACTAAAGCCAAACTTGCTTGCAACCTTGTTGAACCCATTGCAAACATGTAACAAACATCTTCTTCTCTCAAACTACAGAATGATCAAACCATATGCTTCGATACCAATTTGTTAAAATAGTGGAAGCTGATACTGATGTGTTGGAGTTTTGAACTAGCAAAGTATGCCACTTAAACAATAGAGGAAAAACACACACATAACGCAATAAGATTGAACATGGTTCAACTATTGCCACACTTACGTTGGGGGCAATGCCAACATAATCCCATAATCAAGCTTTTAATAATTAATCTACTGGATTCTTAATGGTTTTACTATTAACGAATTTCAGCCTTTTTGCTCAGTCCTGTACTTCTGCTGAATTATAATTTCCTCTTTGCAGCATATCAAGAGGAGATAAAGGCAACTTATTCATTTTAAAAATGGTGGATGCATCCTATAGAGTTCCTGTTTGATGTTGCTTTTTCTAAAGAATGATTGTTGAGCTTCCTCTCTAGAGGGTAAAGTGGAGACTGACTAGTGTCGTGTGTTCATTTATGTATAAATGTAGCTGATTGGGTAAAGTTGATCATTTTATTCGCTCTGTATGAAAAGTAGCCAAGGGAAATTCAATTCACTGATTGATAACCTGGCTCCATGTGCGAGTTTTTAGTGTAAGTTGTACATTATTTCCGTTCATGATTTTCTGGTGTCGCTTTCTGTTTTCTAGAATGTATTTATATGTTTTCTGTTGTATACTTCTTCTGTACATAAGCTTCACCTATACATTTGTTTTTAATAAAATTACTTATTACTTATCAAAAAAGAAAAGAAAAGGTTGTACGTTACTGTTACAAAAAGTGAGATAACTTCACATAAAAAAGGGAGCAATCAAACTGTTTTTAATGGGCAAGCACAAACAATCGAACTCACTACATACGCAAATAGTTGACACCCTTAAAACTGTTTCATTGTCCCTCTTGAGGAAAATAATTCATATATATACTTATTTCTTGGGTTGGAGGGGGTGTTTGGGAATGTGATGCCTTTACAGTGTCTGTTTGGTGTTAGATTTGCAAAGGTGTTTCATAAGCAGTTAAACTGTCATTACAGCTAAATCTCTATCAGGTCGGCCTTAAGTGACTTACTGATGTTGGAGATTCGGATCAAGTACAAAGAAGAAATTCAGCTTGTGTTAAATGGTTAGTGTAAGAGAACCAAACCTTTTTCACTTGTCAACTAATCTTACACCACTGTTGCTTAACCTTCAAGCTCCCAGACCATAATCTGCCACCAGCCACTACCCAATTCTCTCCATTTACTCCAATTCATGGGAAGTGGAAGTCGATGAAGGTTTTTCATATTTGGGATGGAATTTGAGTTTATCTTAATTTCAATCATGTGTACAGAGAAAGGGTATGGTGAAAAAAGGACATATACTGCTAGAAAGTTTCCTACTTGGCATTGCCTATGAAATCAGGATTGTCAACTTGTTTCTGTTATCATCAGAATTGCTAAATGCATGCATAAATTCTGATTGAACTATTTGAATTATTAGAATGGAAATCCAAATGGGTATTTAGTACAGGAAAATATAAATAGAGCTAAATTAGCGAGCTGTGACTGGACTTATAATATGAATTACTTCGTCTCCTTCTACCCCTGAAGTCCGTGATCTTTCTGAAGTTTCAGAAGACGATTGGGTAAGAACAGACAGGTTGAAAACGATTTCTCCCATGCTTGGCCTTTCCATGGATTCATCCAGTGTGCACGCCCTCGCCAAAGTTGCCAAGCTGATGGCACCATCGATCGGATAGAAGCTCCCCAGGTTTGGATCTATCCAACTTCTTAACCTCTCCACTCTATTGTCTTCCACTTCAAAGATCCACCTTATGTCCTTCAACAACAGAGCAACCTCCCCATTTTCCTTTGTTTCCATGGCTCTCTTTCCTGAAAGCAACTCTAGTAGAACAACTCCAAAACCAAAGACATCCACTTTTGGCATCGCTGAGTTCGTTGCAGATATAGCCAGTGAGAGTTTTGCAATCATTGCCTTAAACCCGGAGTTCAAAAGTATATTAGTTGCTCGGATATCTCTGTGAACAATGGTGGGCTGAGTGTGTTCGTGCATGTACTCCAGGCCGTTGGCTACATCTAGTGCAATGTTTAGCCTTTGACTCCATGTGAGGATGACCGAAGAGCTTGAAGACTTCGAGTGCAGCCACTTATCAAGCGATCCATTTTCAGCATATTCATAGACCAAGAAGCGATTCCCATCAGTGTCAAAGGAGATTCCCATTAACCTCACAAGATTCGCATGATTTACTTTCTGCAGAATTTTTAGTTCCTCCGTGACATCTTCCTTGGTTTTCTTTACTGCTAAGACCTGGCCATTGATAGTCGCCCTGTGCACTGATCCCCCAATCCTACAGTGTTCATCAAAGTTTGCCGTTGCCTCGATAATTGCTTTAGTCTCATACATGATTGGCTTACTGAGATAGCTAGAAACTCCAGGAAGTAGCTTACCTTGCGTGATCTTTGGCTCAAAGTTTTCACTTCTTGATTGTTCCTTCATTTTAATCAGAACACTGGTTTCCAGCGAGGAACCAAGACGTTTCATTTCCTCCTTCCTCTGACGTGAACAATGAGAATGGACCAACAAAGCAGTCAAAAGAAAGATCAACATAGCACCTTGTTGGAGACTGGTTGGAGACAGAGATGATTCTAAATAGAAGGAGAGACGAAATTTAACGTGGTTTGGCAATTGCCTATGTCCACAGATGCTGTAACTTCACTATGAAATAATTTTTACAGAAAATCTCTTTGTAAACTCTCTCTGCTCACCCACTCTCTTTCTCTCTTCTTTCTCCCCCACACACTGCCACTTTTTGCACATTTAAGCTCTCCTATTTATAGGAGAGCAAGTCACTTACGGTATAGCAATCTGCTGCAGAAACTAAGGGGTGGGTGCCTAATAAAACAAAGTACCAAACGGTGCCTAATTAACCAAGAGAGAAACGGTGCTGGGGTGCCTAATATGCCAAAGGAGCAAACGGTGCATTTTGCCTCCATTCATAACAATCACCTCCCAAGCTTACAATAAGGATGATGATCCAAGGATGTTTGGAATGCCTTCCTTCACGAGACTGCTCAGTCGGGTAAATTTGAGAGAGAGCTGGCAACTGTGAAACGGGGATCATTACCGGAAGACTCGCTGCAGTGCTGAAGTTCCGGTAGCCATTTTCAGTTGCAATGTTCTCCAATGAGGCATTAAACTTAGCACTTACTCGCAAGACATCATCGGTGGGTTGCCATATGTAGGTAATGATGTATGAAATACCATTTTTCAAATGGGTTTCTGAGGGGCACTTACAAAACAAAGGAAAGATAACGTTCACACCTATCTGCAAGAGGTTTGGGTTCAGAGTCGGGTTCAGCCCTTGAACATCAGTCCAGTTGCTGAGATTTCCGAATGAATTGACTGAGACTTAAGTAGTAGCTATCATCTTTCTTGATCTGGTATGTGATATTGGCAAAATAACGTTTTGCAGTGCAGCCACAGGTAACAGGTACCAGTAAGAGTTGGCCAGGAAATAACTTTGTCTCGTTGACTCCAAACACCAGGTTACTAGCTTTAGCAATGAATGAGCTGCTGGCCTCAAATAGATCAGATACGTTTCCCAGATTCAGATAATTGGGAGGCTGCGCAAAGCATGCCACGTAAGTTTCACAGGAGGAGGGTGAATCCACAGAGCATGAAAAGTTTGATTGAGCTGTGATATCAGAGATGGAAAAGAACAAAGTTAGAAGAAAGAGAACTTGGGAGGTGAGTAAAGAGATATCCATTATGTTGAGCATGGCTGCTTAAGCTCTGAAGTAGTGATGTCAAATGCACTCACGGGCAGAAGAAGTTTACGAAGTAGTACTGTTAAAATGAAGCTTTAAATGACTCTGTCTTAGTTTTCTTCTCCTTTCTAGAGACATATATCTTATTGTGCATAAATTACTTACTGTATCATCCCGTGAGATATATTCAATCAGAAAAATAAAACAGCCAAGACAAAACCTTATGAAGTTTCTCAGTTTCAGGATTATAGTTCTCCTTCTGCTAAGAATTTAATAAGAATCAGGTTAGTTTAATCCATTTGGGCGGCAAGAAGTTGTCTGTTCTACCCTTTGTATATACAAATTAAGACACCATGCCTACGTATGACAGCGACAGCTTGGATGGTATCATGTTCCATTCCTATAGGCCAATAGAATGTCTCAGAACTGTTTGCAGGTAGGACCCAATAAACAGTTGCAGGAACAAGGATGTGGAAAGTATTTTAGCCTAAATTGAAAATTCTTCAACTTGTATTCTATGGGACCCCAACTGCCGACAGGTTGTCTTGATGGAACATTCTGATTGGTCTTCATCATTGATTCAATCAGCCTAATAACAATTGAAAATAGGTAATCAATCCTTTGTGTCGAGACAAACCTCGATGGAACAAATGGAGTTACTGATAGTCCAAATGAATGGGATCCAAAATCAGAGCATCTCCACCATATCAATCAAGGGATCATATACCTGCCCATTAGTGGGTGGAAGTGGAAGAGATATACAGAGGGAGGAGAAGAGACAAGTTCACACTGACCTACAAGAAGTAGAGGAAAATCACAATTTAAGATAAGAATATTCAGTTCACTGAGTGAAGGATAAGCACAGAAGCAGCAAGGAGTAAAATATTGGTTGATTTCACCCTTTGTATTGTATTCATATCTCCCTGCTGTGGCCAAAAACCAAATCTCCTTTTCAGACCAAGGTGTTTTATTAAGGCATAAAACATTTGGATATCCGGGAATATCCAACAAAAACAATTCAACTCTTCTAGTTCTAGCATATCCGGGGAAAAAAAGGAATGAAAAAGCATCAGAGACTCAAGAGTATCTATTGTTATTATTATTGTTGTTTCTAATATGAGAGGATTGACTTTGAGGGTTATATATCATCATCAATGACATTAGTGCATCGTCAGCATTCTCTGAAACTTAAAAGTCAAAACGATCAAGCTAATATTGCTGAGAAGGGCAATCTCATTGCTCTTGGCCTGCTAAGAGGGCACAAAATCGTAGTTGAAAACTAAGCAACACTAGAGAGAGAAAGAGGGTGAAGATGGTGAGTAAATAAAGGAAATTGATGAGAAATCTAGAATTTCAACCAGAAGTGAAACAAGTTCTAAAAGAAAATTGCATGCACTACTAGTTGTTCTTGAACCTCCATGTGATCGTTGTCCTCTTGATACTCTTTCTATGGGCGTAGATATTCTTCCATGTTAAACAGTTAACAAGGATTTAGATACCTGTGTTATGTCGCTAGCTGTTCCAATAGGATCTGAACAAGTTATATGCAGGTCAGTTTTTCAGAATTGAAACGTAGGAAAAAAACATAAGACTAGATATTGAGGCATAATTCAAATTCAAGGTGATAGAAAATTCTGTTTGGGGGCATCTAGTGTTAGGAATACGAAACAGAGAGAACGCAATTAGGATTACGATTTTCAATAATGATTTCACCCAACACTTTCTACAGTTCTGTAACACACTCTAGATGTTTGATAAGATGCACAAATAAATTAGCAGTACTATTCGGTTTGTGTTTTGGTGAACTGAACCTAAGACGCGCATTAAGTCCCGGTTGTTGGAGTATTTTGAAATTAACTTAATTCAGTTTAATTTTAAGATTAGTCAAGTATCCAAATACATAACTCTTAAATCATTAAACTCATCTCAATTCAAAATCTTTTTACACGTGGGACATATAACATTTTTCAACTCAATACATTTTTACATGCGGAACCTACAACCTTTTTTAATTTCTTATAAATAAATTTAAACTTATTTTAATATCTAAATTTATCTTAAGTGAGTTATAAAAATCACTTTACCATCTTAATTTACTATTATTTATAAAGAACTTAATTTATAGTTCCTCTTAACATCCCAACGCAGTTTAAGTTGAATTCAAGCATTGTGAATGTGTGATTTTGGGCCTCAAAGGAAAATCTATCCATAGGAATGGATCTTTTTAGTTTGGGCTCCGTAGCGAGTAAGCCTGTTTTGAACACATTTCGACAACATGGGCTGAAAGCCTGAAATCATAAAAATCACCTGGCAGCCGCTCTCCCGGCAACAAAACCATACACGAAAAACCAAGAAATTAGAAAAAAAAAAAAAAAAAAAAAAAAAAAAAAAAAAAGGCAACTCGCCAACACAAACAAATGCAGAAACAAACGTTAGAAATGCTGTTCACCAAGACAGCAAGCAGGAGCCTTTCTTCTACGTTCATGGCTCCTTCATTCTCCTCTCTTTTACTCTCCCACTCTCATCCTTTCTTCCTTTCTAACCCTAACCCCAATTTCACCCGCCGGTACATGCTCCCTCAGCGCACCCAAATTCTTTCCTGCACCGCCAAGGATTCCTCCCCAAAACCGAACGTCGTCTCGGAGAAGAAATCCTTTGCCGTGGCCACCGGGGAGCTCTTCCTAGGACTGGCCTCGCGGATCCTCATCAGGAGACCCAAGAAAGGCCCGAATGGTGAGACGGCCTCGGTGACGATGTTCAATGACACCGTGTCTTCCGAGGAGAGGATTGGGGCAGTGATGGAGGACGAGATTGAGCCACAAGTGATATGGGAGCAGCGCGTGAAGGACGTGGAAGCCGAGCGTGAACGCCGTGTCGTTACGAGTCCTGGGTTCAGCTTCTCGGCTGCTGGGCTCTTGTTTCCGTACCATCTTGGCGTCGCTCAGTTTCTCATTGAGAAGGGCTATATCAAGGTTCTCGATTTCTTATACTTACTATTTATTATTTCTATTTGTAATAGTTGGGGAATTTCAGAATGCGACTCTGAATTCTATGGTTTCTTTCACTATCTAATACGTTCCTAACTTTCAATTTTCTCTTTTGAACGGAGAACCCTTTCAGAAATACCTGACAAAACATGCCCTTATTAATATTCCTTTCTATTAATTTAAAATATCTTCCCTTTCTTGATGGAACACGCAAGTCCAAAGAGATTGTTTTAGTTAATTGTGGAGAAGTGGGAATATACTAGGGACTTTGCGAGGTCAGAATATGCTTGTGTTGTGCTTTTCGTCCTTTTAATATTATGAGTTTAGCTCAAGGGTTGATACTCTTAACTAAAATGTATATTCTGACACAGGAAACCACACCATTAGCTGGTTCTTCAGCAGGTGCGATAGTCTGTGCAGTAATTGCCTCTGGAGCCACCATGCAAGAGGCCTTGAAAGCTACCAAAATCCTGGCCGAAGATTGCCGGAATAGAGGGACTGCATTTCGACTTGGGGTATGCCTTCTCTCCTGTGCTGTAATGGATATATGGGTCCATATGGATATTTCTCAATCTGTAAAATCTTTTAGATTCTTTATGTTTGAAGAAGAGCATGCTTTTTTTATTTGCGTCGTAATGTCATATAATATATGATAGTCCACCCCCCCCCCCCCCCCCCCCCCCCCCCAAAAAAAATTAAAATAAAAATAAAAATCTGTCTGGATCAACAATTAACATCTAATTCGTAAAAACTCTCAGTGTCTGCGGTTAACATCTGTCTCTCTGCGGTAAAATTCAAATCTGTTTGTGTCTGATTGACATTGTGCTCTTGATCAAAATTGACTTTAACCTTTAAGACCTCCAACCCCTGAATTGGAGTAGAACTTTTATATACCAAGGAAGAAACGTACTTTTGACCATCTGTCCAGGTTAGACATCTGTACAGGATCAAGATAAAGGGGGAATGAGTTGATCATATTATATATGAGTAAGGGAGTACATCTATTCAGAGATGTCAGTTTAAAATATAGGTCTATATATGGACTATCATAGTACATGTATGCTAATGGTTTTTTTTATCATTTTTGCATGCTACGCAGTTGAATATTGTCCTTTAGATCATCTTCATTTTGATGTAAGTGATGGTCCTTGCACAAGCTAAAAAACTTAGGGTTGGCTGGAATGGTAATAGAAATCTGAAATGCTAAAATTGAGACCTGCCTCATTTTGTAATTTATCAAATATTTTGTTGGTTAAATATAGAATTAAGAAAGTAAATGTACAAAAAATTTTGTGCATTCTAAAGCTCCATGTACTAGCAGCACCATGGAAATGAGAGGCCAGCTTAATTTTTTCAATTTTTTCTTTGCATAGGCTGTTCTACGGGATGTTCTTTACAACTTTCTGCCAGACGATGCTCATATTAGGTCCAGCGGAAGGGTTCGTGGTAAGAACTGTCTTGGGCTATGCCTATCCTTTCTTATCAATAAAATTGTCGATACTTATAGAAAAATATGACTCTTTTGCTCCCTTGAATTATAATATGGTATGTGATTAGAATTGTTTACCTTTAGAGATTTTGCACTTAAAAAACGCAATAAAATGTACAAATATTCCAAAATGTTTTGTCAAGGTCTTTTTGAGAAATCTTGGAGAGCATGTTAGATGGTCAGGAATTTCAAAGTTAGCCTATTGAATTATGTATATGCAAGTTCTTTTGAAGTATTTGGATTACTCCTTTTCTTGCCAAGTTCTTTTTGGTATTAATTTTTTTTTTTTTTTGATAGGTAAAAGAAGTTTATTGATCCACGTAAATAGGCAAAACCCCGAGTACACAAGAAATGTACGAGAAAGAGCCTAATTACAAAAACTACGCGCTACTGATAGTAGCATACACATCTTTTAGACTTATTCCATTCCATACAATAGAAGAGGCCCACAACAACAAAGTATGAAAGAAAAAGTCCCTAAAACTGTCCGAGGAGCATTCCCTATTCTCGAAGCAGCGGCCATTTCTTTCATTCTATGTGCACCACATTAAGCATAGAGGTACCATCTCCCATACTGCAGCAATCTAGCAATTGCCCCAAATCCCTCGCCAACAAAATAATAGATCTATCACCCTATTTGGCATGACCCAAGCAATACCAAGTCTCGAAAAGATTGCATCCCCCACTACCTTAACTACTTTGCAGTGAAGAAGAAGGTGGTCCGTTGATTCGCCATTACATTTGCACATGTAGCACCAATCCGTTATGTAGAGTCCTCGCTTCCTTAGCTTGTCGATTGTTAAGATTTTACCATGGGAGGCCACCCACCCAAAGAAAGCTACTTTGAGAAGAGGAACATTGCTCCTCCATATGGTCTTCCAAGGGAGTCAATGGAGGAGTGGGTCGACAAGGCTTTGTGATATGAACGCACTGAAAATTTCTTGTTCCCTGTGTAGGTCCAGAGTAATCTGTCCTCCCTTTCTACCCTAGCTTCAGCGCATATAACATCCTGTAAAAACTAGTAGTGTCTCCCATCTTCCAATTCTGTACAACTCCAGTGAATCTTACAGGCCAAGTAATGGAATCATAATTGTTGCACATATTATCCGCCACGGAAGAGCCTTGATCCAGCTCAATCCTATAAAGAGAGGGGAAAGCGTTTTTCAAGGCCATGTCCCCACACCAAATATCATGCCAAAATTTGATCCGCGTGCCCCTTCCCACCTCAAACCTGCAGTTGCTGAGCAAATCATCCCATCCCTTCCGGATAAGTTTCCAAACTCCCATGCCATGAGCCCCTCTGACTTCATTAGAACACCAACCTCCTCATAGACTCCCATATTTGACCTCTAGAATATTTCTCCAAAGAGAGTCCTCCTCAAGGTGAAAGCGCCATAACCATTTACCGAGAAGTGCCTTGTTGAAGGTTCTCAGGTTTCTTAAGCTCAACCCGTCGCAAGACAACAGGGTGCATACTTTGTCCTATTTGATCAAATGAAATTTATTTGTATCCTCTCGCCCTCCCCGAAATCATGGAAAATCTTTTCCAGTCTATTCGACACCCCTGCAAGCATTAGAAATAATGAAAGAAAATACGTTGGAAGATTGGATAACGTACTCTTAATAAGGGTGATTCTCCCACCCTTCGATAAGTAAATTCTCTTCCATCCCGCCAATTTGCCTTCAATTTTCTCAACGATCCCTTCCCACATTACCTTAGACTTGGGGCTCCCAAATGGAGTCCAAGGTACTTCATTGGCAAGGATGTGACCTTGCATTCCATGATGGTAGTCACCTCCCCTAAGTTGTTGACCAAGCCGACAGGTACTACTTCTGACTTAGATAAGTTCACTTTCAGGTCAGTTATCGCTTCAAAGCAAAGTATGAGTGCTTTGAGAGAGCGAATCTAATCCAAATCTGGGTCACAAAGAATCAGTGTATCATCGGCGAAAAGGAGATGGGAAACCGCCAAGCTTCCCTAATTAGAGCCACCCATTGAGTAAACCGAGATGAAACCCATATCCATCGCCATTTCCAACATTCTACTTAACACTTCCATGACGAGAATAAATAAGAGTAGGGATAATGGATCCCCTTGCCTCAAACCCCGAGAGCTGTTAAAAAAGCCTTTGGGAGTGCCATTGACCAACACAGAGAATCTGACAGTTGTAATACAGTGCTTGATCCACTGACACCATCTTGCCCCAAAACCATACCTGCCAAGAATATACAACAAAAAGTCTCAGTTCACATGATCAAATACCTTTTCCATATCCAGTTTATATAAGATACTTGGAATACCAGATCTGACTCTGCTCTCTAGACATTCGTTAGCAATGAGGACTGAGTCTAAAATTTGCTTACCTTTCACAAAGGCATTTTGTGACTTCGAGATGATCTTCCCCATTACCATGCTTAACCGCTTCGCTAAAACTTTAGAGATTATCTTGTAAACCCCATTTATCAAACTTATTGGCCGGAAATCATTCACTTCCACCGACCTTGTCCTCTTGGGGATAAGTGCAATGAAAGAGACATTAAGGCTCTTATCAAATTTCATAAAGGAATGAAATTCTGAGAAAACCTTCATTATGTCCTCTTTTACAATGTCCCAACAAGCGTGAAAAAAAGCCATTGGAAAACCGTCTAGTCTTAGGGCTTTATCTTTGTTCATACCTTTTAACACACCAAACACCTCTTCTTCTTCAAAAGGCCTCTCCAACCAAGCTGCACTTGTGTGTTTGATGGAGTCGAAAACTAGTCCGTCCATCTTGGGCCTCCAAGAGTACTGTTCTGTCAAAAGCTTATCGTAGAAATGAACAATGCGGTCCTTAATAGCATCTCGGCTCGATAAAACTCTGTCTTCCTCATAAAGGACCTCTATGGCGTTGTTCCTTCTATGAGAGTTTGCAACCCTATGAAAAAATTTTGTGCTCTTGTCCCCTTCCTTCAACCAAAGAGACCGTGATTTTTGCCTCCACGAGATTTCCTCCATCAAGGTGAATTTTTCCAGCTCAGCAACTAAAGTCAGTCTTCTTGTCCTATCCTCGGTTGATACAACCCTTTCCGTTTCTCTCTCATCAATTTGTTTCAACTCAGCAAAAAGCTTGTCCCGCTGGTCATTGATGTTTCCAAAGACTTCTAAATTCCATTTTCTGAGATCATTCTTCAACGCTTTTAGCTTCCCTGATAGAATAAAACTAGGGGTGCCTATGTGCCGATAGGAGGCTCACCACGAGCGAACTTTTTTGACAAACCCATCCACCTTTAGCCACATGTTCTCAAACTTAAAGTACCTCCGCCCCTTCTGAAGACCGCCACAAACATATAGGAGGCCTCAGGGTTTAAAGTAATCAAAGCTGTAAATTAAGAATGTGTCCTAATCGGGAGGCTTGGCCTCTAGTTGGAAATTCTGTCTCAGGAAATTTTTAACACATCCACAAACAGATTATCGAACCACAACTTGGAGATTATTTAACAAGTTTTTGGGACAATTGCCTTTTCCATTCCCTTCTACATGCTGCTTCTAATTATGGTCTCTTTTGTTACAGTTGCTGTGACTCAGATTCTCTGGAGGCCTCGGGGTTTACTGGTTGATCAGTATGATTCCAAGGAAGATCTCATCAATGCAGTTTTCACTTCCTCCTTTATTCCAGGGTGATTAGTTAATATACCATTTTGCTTTGCAAATGATTGTTGCCATATTAGTTCATATGATCCGGTTAAAGTAAAATATACTTCAGTGCAGGTATCTTGCACCAAGGCCAGCTACATTGTTTCGGAATAGACTCTGTATTGATGGGGGTTTGACGTTATTTATGCCACCAACATCTGCTGCACAGACGGTATTTGTTTGACTTGTGTTGGAAAAGCAGATATTTAATAGGCAAATAACTTCCATTGGTTGTTTATTATTGCAATAATCCATGCCTTTGCACAAACTAATTTTGTAGTATCTGGGTTAATATGTTCTCAACTAGAGGGTGATGTTTGGGGAAAATGAGTGGTGATTTCTTTTTGGTACTCTTTTGGAAGGTCCTGAATTCAGAATGAAATGTTGGAAGTCGTTTTGAATTTAGAAGGCAATGTTGTATGGTTTCGTTTTGGCATCCTAGATTGTGTTTATTACTAGTAGTATTAAATGGCCTAATATTTTTGTAAAGTAAGCATGTACACACTTCTGTATAGTTTAGACTGCATACATTAGGTTTAATGACATCATATCCTATATTATGGGAACAAAGCAAGATACAATATCTGTGCAAAAAAAAATATTGAGGTTACTTGTGAAGGTGGTATATAACCAAGCCGTGCTGCTTTGCAGGTTCGTGTTTGTGCTTTTCCAGCCAGTAGATTGGGATTGCAAGGGATTGGGATCAGTCCAGACTGCAATCCTGAGAATAGGGCTAGTCCACGAGAGGTTATACTATAGCTCTTTGATTAAATGCTTCCATTTGTTTTAGTATAGGTCACAATTATTGATCTTATCCCATTACATTTCAGCTTTTCAATTGGGCACTTGAGCCTGCAGAAGATTATGTTCTTGATCGGCTCTTTGAGCTTGGATATCAAGATGCAGCTGTTTGGGCAGAGGAGAATCCAGTGGAAGAAGTAGTTGAGGATGACAAATCCTTGGTTGGAAATGGCTCTGCCTCTTCATGATGATGATTGATCCCAGTTCAACATCCATGATGTACATATCATGGCGTAATCATTCAAATTTTTGAATCCCGCTATATCATTACCGGATGGACGGGCTTACTATTTAACCTGCTGTAGCACAGGCTTGCCTACAAAGGGCAGAATTAATGTGCATTCCCGTGATATATTAGATATTGTATGTAAGATTGGTGCAAGTTCATTAATGATTGTAAGATCGACTAAGAGGAAGAGAGGGATAATATAAATAGAAAGAAAAGGAAAATATTGAATAGTTTGATATGAGATTATAAAGTTCAGTTCAATTCCAAGTACTTGAGTTTCATCTCAATCGAATTAGTCAATGATCTTCATTCAGAAGCTCATGAGTTCATGAATTCTCGTAGATGAACTATTCAGACGATGTGTAATTCGTGTACAAGCCAATTCTTATATATATATATATACCGAAGCATTCCATTATTCAGACGATGTATTTAAGCTTGGGCTGGAAAATCCTTATGTACGTACGTATGAATATCTAGAGATCAATTTGTTGCGTTTAGCCAATAATTAATCTCAATATTGTATATTTCTTCATCTCATTTTCAAGAAAACAATCATGCCTAACGTCCTTTTCTCTGCTCACGTTTGAATTAATTTCGACTTTTTTTAAGCTGAAGAGCGAGAAAAGTTTTGTGGATGCATGCCTAACGTTTGGTACGTACTGTTGGTGATAATGCTACTCGTCCGAACCGATCATACGCTTAACCGCTAAACTTGCTAGGAAAAGAACACCGAAATCCCGAGATATGGGTGATAATGTGAACGGATGGCTTAATTAGAATAATTCGGAGAAAGAGCATGCATGGCCACGATTAACATGCCCGATACTGTCGACATCTTGACAATTTCTTAAAATCAAATCATGATTAGAGCTATTCACGATCATTGCTTGTAATGATATGTATGCATGCATGGTTTGTCGTTGGAGATGAACACTGATTCCCCTTTTTCAAGCTTTAATATCCAAAGATTCCCTTGAAAAATCGATGTGAGTAGTACTTAAAAATGATTCTAATCACACAAGCTTTGAGGTTTGAACCCAAAAACCGAGTTGACGAACTAATACAATCTGAGTGGAAAGGATATATCAGCCCATTTTGAATCGAATCATGCTTTGCGCCAGCAAGTCAAAAGGATGTAGCTAGAAGACTAGAAAACGTATGTAAGGGAAGAATAATATAGGTGGGAAATTCCGCTTTTCAGAATTGAACTGGAGTAGTTGCTCTAGAGCCCTCACCGAGGGGATGAACGGTCAATCTTGTCACAAAGAGGTCAGCAGCAATAATTAAAATTAAACATGCATGCATCATGTGAAAAGATTAGTGGAGATAAAAATTGGGTTAAAGAAGAAAAAGAACGGCCGCCATATCCCCACTGGTCGTACAAAACATGCATGCATCGATCCCCTTAATTACTATAAAAAGCCAGTACCTAATTCAAAAGCCGCTGCAAAAAATCTGATCCGTTCTTCATTCTTTAACTCAGCCTTCTCTTTAGGGTTTCTCAGGGGGCTTGTTGCAGAGTTACTTTGGCATTCTGTCCACCTCCAGGGCATGCATCATGTTCTTGTTAGCAAGTTTGTTTCCCTGATATTGGAGGTGGCCAGGATGTCGAATTGCCTCTGTAAATTTCTCTCTGAGAAAACCATAAAAGAACCAAAACCCTTGATGGCAATCTGTTTTCTGATCAAGCACAATTAATTGATGCTGTCATATTTTCTTTTTGGCCAGAAAGTTTTACTTTTGGCTCCTGCAGCATTTTTTCAAATTGTTATTTGTAATTTTCTACGCAGGATTACTTTTAATATATATGAAGCTGATCTCATACTCGATCCACAGGTTGACTTTTCTTAGTTGATTAATTTATTCTCATCGATCTTTTGCTTTGTTCCGCTTTGCAGGTAACATGCCGTACGTTAATGGCAGCTTATCAATATTCTCTTTAATTAACTGCATGCGGTCTTAAACGATGTATCGATCCGACCGTTAAGTACTGTAGGAGGTTTCATGAAACTGGTACGTATTACCTATCAGGATGAGATTATTTCAGTACGCGTACAACGTATCGGCCGACAAAAAACTCGATCCATGCATGCAACTTTGTTGTATTTAGCTAATTAATACAGATAGTCGATCGATCGGCAGACCCTAGCTGTTTGATAATATACGTTTCATTCACAGCAAGCTGAAGATGATCAAGTAGTACTAGTACTGCATGCATGCATTTAATTGGCACAGCTAGCCGCCTGGATTTTTTGTGAGCTTTGACCCGGCCATTACTAGTTAAAAATACTGATGTTTTGTCGTAAAATTGATGCAAGCTAGTCAACCATTTACATGAAATGGAATAGTCAGCCGTACATGTTGCATGTGAATTACTTTAATTTCCCAGCAATGTGATTACTCTTTTGAGCTTTTTCTTCAGAAAAGACAGTGAGATGGCAACTTTTACTTGTTTAAAGCAACATTAAGAATGATTTGGGTGAATATGTTATTATTAACGGCTGTCATTAATCGGCAGCTCTGAGCAGACAGTAGTACTTTTGTTAATTTGTGGTATATACAGCTTGGGCATTGGATAGTGAATACCAATTAAGATCAAAAGCACTATACATATGCAGCTTGGAACTGGCCGTGGTATTTGAAAACTGCCATATAATTGCATGCATGAGGCTCCCTGCAGCATATATCTTGGCAATTAGGGTGATGTGATCTCTTCCTGTCTGGATCGATTGGAACTTCCTCGAGCTCGCATGCATCTTTAGGGGCCTTACGCGCGTGAATGTGTCACAACCTCATTAATTTATCCATCTATATATGACTTAGAATTCAAACATCAATAATTCTAGAATTGAAGTTAATTAATTGGTCGGTGTGAAGTCAATTTAAAATTGGTAAACTCAACCAAACCTTATCTTTAATTGCATGCATTTCCCTGATTAATCATCATCTTCTTTCAATATATATCCATGCAGTACTTAAAGGTATTTCCTTTAATTTATAAGGACAATCCTTGATGTTGAAGGTCCAACATGCTCGACCATGATCTCCACCAGTGTACGTAGTTGGCTGCACGAGCATTCTAGCTAATTGCAATGAGGAAGCTGCAAACACAGCATGCAGCAGCATTGCGGCAACAATATCAATACCTCTTGCCTTAGCACTAGTATTGGTTTCTCTATATGTATATTCAAAATCACATTTTTGAATATTGATTTTATACATCAAGAAAAACTCTTACATTAGATTATGCATCTTTGAACCAAATAATAATAAAATATTTTTATTTTTATTTTTTTCTTAAAATTATTATAATTTTTATATATTTTACAATTAGCACAATATGCTAAAAAAACCAATTCCATATATCTAAATATTACCAATTTCATATATCAAAATGATCAATTTTATCAATAAATATTAATATGTATTGAAAAACATTTTGTATCGTCAACCTAATACAAATTTCATATATCAAAATCATCTTAATACAAATTCCTCGAAGTTGATTTTAATGGGTATATAGGAGAGAGAAAAAGCAGTTAAATAATGTTTGGAGAGTGAATAATATTTCTTCAAATTTGAAAAAATACTATTCATAACTATGCAAAATTTTGAAGATGCATAATCTAATATAGACTAATTTAGAGAGCTATTATGTAAATATGAAGATGCATAAGTCATTGCCAATGCTCCCATCTCATACATGTAACAGAATTTCTTTAACATGGAGGAAAATGAGGAGGAGAAATCAAAGCTGAGGAGCAAATAATAATAATAATAATACATTGTTTTTTTTTTTAAATGGATTTTGTTACTCAGTATTCACACACCACACAACACACTTATTTTAATTTTTTTAAGTTTTTTTATTTTTTCTAAATTAATTAAATTATTTTACTCATTATTTATATACTATATATTTAATAAGAGAACAAAATTAAATATTAAAATTATATATAATATATGATATGTAGAACGATGAGTATAACTTTTGCAAATAAACTGGGCTGGCCTGAAGATTGAAATTGGTTTATAACTCGATCGCAAAGTACTGGGCCCGGCCTAATTGGAATTGGTTTAAGCACGTACGGCACGAATATAGAAAATGGGGCCAAAATTTATATATTTAAATTAAAACCATGAAATATGAGTTCTACTTGTTTAGAAAACTTTAATAAATTTTATTATTTTATTTACATTTTATTTACTTGTTGGAATATATATCATCGAATTTTAATAAATTTAATTATTTTATTTACATTCCAGTCGTTTTAGACTAAGTAAGAAGAAGCAAAACAATACAATTTTTATAAGATTTTAGATAAGCAAGAAAGAAATTCATAAAACAAAATCTATAAACTATAACTTCATATTATACGCTAAATTTATTTTTATAAATATAATTTAAATTATATAAATTTATAAATTTTATTTAGGGATGTAATCAGTCCGGTTCGGTCTAGTTTTAAACAAAATTTAAGACCGAACCGGTAGACACCGGCTTTACATTTTTCAAAACCGATTTTATACTGGTTATCCTCCTAAACCAGTACTCCGGTTTTATCAGTTTTCGGTCCGATTTTAATAAAATAATATTTATCATAAAAAATCTGTTTAAAAAAAAAACTGCTATGTCAAAAAATTATGCTATAAAAAAAATTGTTATATAAAAAAACTGCTATGTAAAAAAAAAATCTACTATATAAAAAAATAATGCTATTCGTATAGCTTTAGTATAGCTTTATATAAATTATATGCTAATATATATACTTTATATTTATCTACTAATGTCTTATGTACTTATCAGAAAAAATATAAAGAGTTTTAAGTAGGGGTATGCAAAATTTTGAAACTTCTGATTCTGGCCAATTCCGCTCCGATTTCGACTCAGGCGGAGTCGAAAGTTTTAGAAATCAGAATCGGAGTAATTCCGATTCCGAGTCGGAAGTCGGAATCAGAATCGGTACCCCCTTTGGTTCCGATTTCTGACCTCCAACTTTTTTTTTTTTTTAAAAAAAAAAGTATCCAGTTGCAAAACGACGTCGTTTTGCAGCTGGATTATTTTTTCTTATTGACTGGAACGGCGTCGTTCCATTTAAATGGAAACGACGCTGTTTTGAATCACGGCTAACTTGCATCCCGACTGCAAACCGCGAGGGTCCATCACTCCCTCACTGATTTGAGTGATTTCACATAATCACATTAGCCTCTCACGGACCCACGGTCTCACCTCCGCAGCAGCGCAGCTCGTTCCTTCACAGTATCATCGTGACTCCGTGAGACATCTCACGCCGCACGCCGCACGAAGTCGCAGTCCCCCACTGACCTATGTCTGCCATAGACTGCCAGAGGTAGCCGTCGCCAAAGTGCCAAATCCGATAAATTTTTCCCAATCGGTAAATATAGGTGAGTCCGACCAATTTAAGACCCACGGTAAATGTATTCCGATTCCAAATTGTATTTATTATTTATTTGATAATTGAAATTGTTCTGTGAATTGTGAATGACGTTGTGAAATGTGAATGTATTGAGGAACCGTTTTTTATTTTCAGCACTTTATTTGTTTGTGATTTTGAACTTTGAAGGCAACCTGTTTGTATAAATGTCACAAAGAAAACAGGTTTCTCAATAGAATTATATAAAATCAGGCATATATAATCACAACTTCACAATGACTTGAGGAGGAGATAATAAGGTGTGTAAGATTTGTGTGTGAAGCAATCTTTGGTGTTGGGGTAGCTATGTATATAAAAATAACATTTGAGTTGAGGAGACGTTTGAGGTACAATACATATGGTTAAACATGAAGGGGATTAGAGAATTTGGCTTGGGAAGTAAGCAATTCAGGAATTATCCCAATGCTTTGTGTGAAGCATTCTTTTGAATAAAATGTGGTGCAAAAGAAAATGTAGATAAAAGCTGAGTTGGTAATGGGCTATTTTCAGCCGTGGTTTGGTTTGTACATAATTGAGGGGAAATAATACAACCCAAAATATTGCTTTTCTAATGAGGGAGACAGAGCAAGAAATAATGGAAAAAAATAAATTGAGGGGAAATATTACAACCCAAAATATTGCTTTTCTAACCTTTTTCTCCTCAAGTCTGTTGTATCCCCAAATAAATCCAGTCATTCTTTGAGCCAAGTGATTCTAGATTTTTGCTTGTAAAAAATTTCTTCTTAAAGCAAAATTTGATCGTACTCAAATTCCAACTTCTCCAAATGACTTAAATTAGCCTTTGAGTTTATTGATTGTAATGCTGATTCAGGCAGTTGTATACCATCTCTTAACCCAAATAGCTTCTAAAAAATATCAGAAAAAATGAAGCATTCCAATTCTTCAATTGTCTTCAGCCTGATCTTCAATTTAAATGTCATCCTATTTATACCTGCCTTGTGACAAACTCTAGAAATTTAAGTTATCCACATCTTTTGAAATTTAAAATTAGAAGGGCCTAGCTTTTCAACCCCTTATTTTCAATCATCACATGGCAATTATATGAATGTAATCATTCCCGGCGTGATACAACAACATGTGGAAAAGAACTAGCTAAGATTGACTAACTAAAGCTCTATCCAATCTTTCCCAAATCAAATGTTCATCTCTTCTGTAATGCCATGTAAATCTAGAGCCAGAGTAAGAAAGATTGTACAAGGAGCTTACCTCAATGAAATTAATAAATTCTTCTTTGCCTTTAGTCGACACAGGAACATCCCTAACCTGCTCTGGATCATTGTTAATGATATTGAAATCTCCCACAACCATCTAAGATTTATCAACAGTTCCCAACCTTGAAAGAGATTCCCACAACTCTTTTCTAAGAATAGAGCTGCAGTTAGCTTATACAAATAAAAAACCGATTCGACAAAAAAATACTATTAAAAAATGTTTAAGAAACCCATTTTAAATAAAAGAATAAAATGGAAAAAATTAATGTAACATGTGAAATATGGAGAACACACTCTTTATACTATTGACATGACATGATTTAATTTATATGATATTTGAATTTTATATTTCTCTTATAAATCAAGTTTTATATTTTATATTTTACATATATATATATAGACCCCAAAATCAGAAATCATTACATTTAATAGCCAATGTAACAGCCCGCTAGAAATTCAATTGTGAAATTTCTATTAACTTAGGAACCTCGTGAAAACCCCATAAGTTTTTACAAATCCATTAATCGTATAGGTTTTTGTCTAATTACATAGTTAGTGTTATTATTTACTATGGTATCAGAAGTGTGTTTTTGATTATTGGAGATAGTTAAAAGTGTCAAAATGTATTATGGTTTGTGCCATTAGACTCGGAGGGTTATTTAAAGTCTTATGGCGCAATAACATTTTTTCATATTTTCGGACAAAATGTCTGTTCAAAACTGTAGATATTATTGGATAAAAAGAAATATCTTGAGGTAATCTTCATGAATATTATTGGGTAAAAATATTTTGAGCTGATTTTATAGATATTATTAGATAAAAATATGTTAAGTTGATTTTTTGTAGATACTATTGGATAGAATATTATGAGATAATCTTTTTTAGATATTTTGGGTAGGAGAAAACTACACTCAACTCTCAACTCCAGCCACATCTCTTCCATATCTCATCCATAAGCATCTCCAGCCACCTCTCCCCACGAAATTATCTTCATTTACACTTTCCATTGAAAGAATATCCAACACTCTCTCTCGGACAGCTTTTAGGAGGTCTTTTGCACACCCATTTCAAAACTTTTGTAAGTGTTTTATCATAAAATCTCTTTCATATAAGTTGTTCCTTTTTTAGTCTAGTTTACATGGATATCTTATTTGCCCCATTTGAAGATCATTTGGTCAGTCAAATATTGTGTAAACTATAGAAAGGTCATTCTGGGAGATAAATTGGAGAATATGTTATAGTTTGGAGTTTTTGACCAAGCTAATGGATAGATATTGGTCCGAAATTTTTATGGAGTATTGTTAACATGTATATGTGACTATTGGTTGAGGATTTTTGCATGATTAAAGGTTTTGATGAAAGATTTTCTTAGATTTAGAAACTTAGAAACTGGAAGAAGAAAAACAGTTTCTGTTTTGAAAAAGTTTAACTCTTTGGTGGTCTAAACCTATTCTAATGACTTTAATAATTTTATTGGAGGATCCTAAGTATCTTATATACATGTTATATTATTATTTTGAAGATATTTGATGTTAGTTTCAAAGATATGAAATTTTATGCAAAGAGATATTCAAATAAGCCAAAGTGTGGATATTCTTGGCTAAAATTTATGTTTTGGTTAATTTCTAACCATTTGATCTTGAATTAGAAGCTTATATATGTTTTAGGACATCTTTTTAAACCATGTGATGGTTTGGTTTGAAGATCATATATTTATAAGTCATAGATCAAGAGATTTATCAAAACTAGTTGAGGAAAAAGTTTATGTTTTTGGACTAAGTGTAAAACCAAAAACTCCAAATATTATTTTGTGATTTTGGTGACTTTAGTTTGATGATTTAAAGCATGGTTGATGTTAGGATGATATTATGAATATGTTAGAAGTAAGATTTGATTTTTGAAATTTTTGGAGATGTTTTGATTTAAGGTCAAAACTTGTGATTCAAGTGTTTAGATCTTTTTATAAAAAAGTTTGGTGTTAATTATTAGCTTTTTCTAAATGGATGTTTTAAGTATGGTTTTGAACTTAGGATTGGAAGATGTTTGTTGCAAAATTTTGGTTTAAGCATGAGTTTTGAAATTGGAAGGAATTGCAACAAAAATCAAGGGAAATGGCCTATGGATGTTTTGGCCATAGTGTGTTCTTCATAATTGTGTTTTGTTTTAAATTTTTCTGAGTTGATATTTAAGTTTAGGACAAAATTTACATGAGGAATGTAAATTTTGGAAACTTTTGGAGTTAGTATGCAAAATCCTTAAGTTATAGGTAAAACGGTCATTTTCCCACATGTAGAGAGTAAAATGAAAATTTTACTCTTTAAGTTACTATTTTCCATATTTCAAATTATTAGTGATTTAGTTCTAACTTTTAGAATCACTAATTACAGTTCCTCGTGGTCGCACTTGAAGTTTTATAAGAAACGCGGAGATTGAGGTAAGTTAGCTTTTAACTTACTAGCAGTCTACTGTATATGTGTGCTAAGTAAAGGAACTACAGTGTATGTATGTATGTTATCATATATGTCATGCCATGCCAAGTTATCACGTAATTGTCTATTATACAGAATTTATTCTGTCATCAATTTTTATCTGTTACATAATATATTCTGTCATGTATTACTGTACATTACAAGTATGTCATGTTAAATATGTTGTCTATTATATGTTATGCCATGTTACGAAATGTTTCTATCTTAAGTTGGTCATGTATTTCAAGTTATGTTCAAATCACGTTATGTTACGTCAGGGTTTCAGTCATTTCGTATTCCAATCACGTTTCATCTTGATTACTTATGTATGGGTCACAACAATTGTGACGCATACACTACATGAGACACAACAATTGTGACACGTAGAATACATGGGGCCACAACAACTGTGGAGTATGTATTTAAGCAGTTAAAGAATAAATTTTCGTAGAATACATGGGGTCACAACAACTGTGGAATATGTATTTACACGTAGAATACATGGGGCCACAACAACTGTGGAGTATGTATTTTTCATGTTAAGTCAAGTTTGTATAGAATAAATGGGGCCACAACAATTGTGGAGTATGTATTTACACGTAGAATACATGAGGCCACAACAACTGTGGAGTATGTATTTACACGTAGAATATATAGGGCCACAACAACTGTGGAGTATGTATTTTTCATGTTAATTCAAGTTTCAAAGCAAGTTCATACTAAGTCAAGTTTCAGATCAAGTTCATGTCAAGTCAAGTTCAGTTCATGTTTCAATTTAAGTTATGTCAATTATGCTATGTTGTACTCCAAGTTATGCTTTAATTACTTATGAATTTGATTATGCATTTATGCTTTTACTATCATCCATGCATCATTAGTTTGTGTGGAAGTTTTTTTGTTAACTTACTGGGATTTGTAATCAAATCTCACTTTGGTAGTCCCAACTACCATTTCCCCCGAATGGTAGATCTTGTTACAGGACCTGAAAGAGAATTAAGAGCTGATCAACTAGACACAGTTGACTAAGTGACGGTGCGACATAAATGTTGATATAGTAATTAACGTAAATTACTACTTGTACGATTGAGTTGCATCTCTACTACTTTTTGGATCATAACCATTTTGGACTAGTGTTGTGATCTTAGTTGTTCAATGGATTTTTATGTATGAAGTATGTTTTAAGCATTTGGGATATTTTCAATTTGGTGCATAGTATTGCTAAAGAAAAAAAAAATTTATCCGCTGCGAATATTGCATGTTGTTAGATTCATGTTAGGAATATTGCATCTTATATGTCATGAACGGGGGCAGGTAACCTTGTGTTGCATGTCTCGACGCTTCAAATGTCCGTCCGATCCCAAACGGAATTTGGGGGCGTCACAGCCAAAGACTCCTATTAACTTTAAATCACCCTCTGATCCCGCCGGCCATTAACTTTAAATCAAAATCTAATTTAATAAAAGATTGTTTTGCATAAAAGAAATTAAGAAACTTAAGAAATGATCTTTACGGATTAAGTACTACTCATGAGCCACTTTTTCAGATTTTTTTTCACTATAAATTAATATCTCTCGTACATATATATATATAATTTATGATGATGTAATTTATGGAGATGTGTATATTTTTTCTTTTGGAGACTTGACTCTTAATGCCGTCTTTATTTTAGATATTGATCCATTTACTCCCATGATCTTATAAGAACTCTATATTTAACCATTTACTCTTTCAAAGATGTAGTCTTGCATGATTGCATCACCTATTATGTGTCAGATTTTTTTTATTATTTTTTTAATAAACTTCCTAATTTGGTCTTCTATATATGTGTCACATTTCAAGTTATGGAGGAAGAACCATATGGGACCCCAGAACAGAATCAAGATGCCACAATTCCGTCCCCACCACCGAGATCGAGACCAACTTCCAGAACACAAACTTCATGTGTAAGTAGTCGATTCCCACTATCGGTAAATATAGAAGATGAGGATACATTTAATGAGGAGGATGATATGGATATTGGGGATGAGCCGGATGTACCACCTCCATCCACGAGGGCCAAGCCACCATATCCACGATCAAATAAAAAAAGGTCGTGGACGTGGGAACATTTCACCAAGGTTGACGGTGATCTCTCGGAACCGCACGCGGCTTGCAACCATTGTGGCCAAAAAGTTGCATGTCATTCAAAGAAACAATGCACTACTTGTTTGATATAACATCTAAATAGTTGCTAAAGGTATAAGATAGCGAAGGGATTTGCAGCCAAAGATCAGACAACGCTGAGTTATGAAACTTCTACTGCGACTAATGGTACGCAACTTAAGAAAATGGTCATCCCTCAATACAGTGAGAAGATGTTGAGAGATGCGCTTGCCGAGATGATCATTGAAGATGAGATGCCTTTTACTACAGTTGAGAAAAGAGGGTTCCGAAAGTTTATCAAGCTCATTGAGCTAGGGCTGAGCAACCGGGTACCGGACCGGGTATCCGGGTATACCCGGCCCGGAACCCGGATTCCAAATCCGGGCCGGACTCCGGCCCGAATACACCCGGGTTATGACCCGGGCTGGAACCCAGATTGATTCGGGTTTTTACAACCCGGAAATCCGGGTTCCGGCCTATATCCGGGTTTTTTTTTTAAAAAAAAAAACAAAGCCTGATTAGTAAATTTTTTTCAGCAAAAAAATATTGTAACACTCTTTTTTCTTTTTCAAATCTTGCACATAACATTCCTTCAAAATATTGTAGCACATATGTTTCTTTTTCTTTTTCAGATCTTGCACATAATCAGTGCGTGTGCTAGCAGGATATCAAAAAATGTCAAGGGTCTCGTGTACTCTACCATTGTTAGTCAAACCCAAAATCATGGTGTTCCAGGATATCAAATCCCGTACACCCAAATCAGCAAACATCTTCATGGCATAATTAACTGACCCAAATTTAGCATACATTTTCATGAGTGAATTAGTAACAACTGGATCTGACTCAAAACCCGATTTAACAACCAAAGCATGAATTTGACCACCCTGCTTTGCTGGGGGGAGTGTACAAATAGAATTTAGAACAATACTGAGTGTGAACTCAGTTGGCCTGAAATTCTTCCTCAAGCTCCACACAAAGAGTTGCAAAGCATCCTCCACACAAACATATGCTGCATAGCCTGAAATCATGGATCTGATTCAAAACCCGATTTAACAACCAAAACAGATCAATAACAGCACTTGCTACAATGCTATTAGAATTAAATGGTTAAATATATAAACAACAGCACATAATTATATTCTGTGCATGCAAAAGCATTACCAAATGTATAATGCATGCATGGTTTAGGCATATAATTATATTCTTTCCAGTCAAAGATGAATGAGAATGGTCCTTCTAAACTAAATTATTGACCCATATCTTGCATAAATAAGCACCCCATATCTATTTAAACACCCCATATCTTGCATAAATAAACACCACATATCTCTTTAAACACCCCATATCTTGCATAAATAAACACTATCTATTTATTTTAACTGAAACAGAAAGATCACTATCCGCTTGAAAAGAAAAAACAGATGTCCCTAATGTTCCATTCTCTCCAGAAAAAAGCAAACACAAGCCAGAATGAAAAATAATGTGTCCCTCCTGGACCACACTCAAATCATTCAACACTAATTAATATGTCCATCCTGGACCACACTCAAATCATTCAACACTTCTTTTTCCCAATAAACTAGAATGAAAAATAAACATATTTGTAATGGGGAAAAGGGAGAGACCAGAAAAGAATCCAAATAGTGAATTCTCAAATGTCAAAGCTTCTCAACAACAACGTTCAGAGTTGACAGGCAAGCAGCATTGCTAATGTTCAAGAGACAGAACCGAAATAAAAGAAGATTTTCTTAGGGCATTATGCGGTAAAATCATATTTAGATGCAATACCATAACAATTAAAATCAAAGCCATTCTAAACCATTGTGGAATGAAAAATTAACAACCAAAAAAATGGAGAACGGGATTAGAAGCTTAAAAGAAACTAGCCATAAGCTTAAAAGAAAAACAGAAACAAACCACCACTTTATACATGTTTAACAAAATAACAAAAAAAACCCAGATCTACCAAAGGTTCTTCCCCTTTTCATTTTCTACACAAATGTTACGAATAAATTTTTTTTCCTGGTTCAAAGAGTTCGATTCATACCTTTTTCTTATCGTAATAAAACAGACCCAAATCTAAAACATACCCAAATCACAGAGAACAAACCTTGAGGTCGAGGATAATAGTGAGTTGGCGACGATGATGATGGGTCACAGGATGACGGGGTTTCTTCGATCGGCACTGAGGGAGGAAAGGAGGGCTATCTTTTCTTCGATCGGCCGACGGCAGTGAGAGAGGGAGGCTAGGGTTTCTTCGGATTGAGAGAGAGAGAGAGAGAGAGAGAGAGAGAGAGAGAGAGAGAGAGAGAGAGAGAGAGAGAGAGAGAGAGAGAGAGAGAGAGAGAGAGAGAGAGAGAGAGAGTCAGATTGGGGAGGGAATTGGGATGCAGAGGCATATAACCCAGTGCTAAAACGGCGTCGTTTTGGCATTGGGTTTGAGTTTTAAAAGAATCCGGGTACCGGATTTAAAACCCGGGTACCGAGTTTTAAATCCGGTACCGGCCCGGGTGTTTTCCGGGTCGGTGCCCGTAACCGGAACCCGGTTATCCGGGTTCCGGACCGGGCCGGGAAAAAATCCGGCCCGGTTGCCTAGCCTTACATTGAGCCATGATTCTCATTGCCATCACGGTATACAGTGATGCGAGATTATATGAAAAGATATTTAAAAGAGAAAGTTGAGATGAGACAAATGTTTGTGAGGACTGGCCAGAGAGTCTCATTTACGACTGACACATGAATGTCTATACAGAATGTTTCCTATATGTATATTACAGCACACTACATTGACAGTTCATGGACTTAAAAAAAATGGATTATTGGATTCAAAGAAATCAGTGATCATAAGGGTGCATCAATTGAGGCAGCGATGGATGATTTCTTGAAAGATTGGGGAATTCAGAAAGTTTTATACATTACAGTTGACAATGCCAATGCCAATGATACTGCAATTGAATGGTTCAAGCGGAATACGAGAGTGAGAGATGATGTCATCTGGGACCATGATTTTATCCATATTCATTGTTGTACTCACATAATCAACCTGATTGTGACTGAGGGGTTAAAAGAGGTTGACGATTCCATTACAAAAGTCCGCAACATTGTGCGGTATGTGAGGGCTTCCCCCCAAAGGCTGAAAAAATTCAGGGCAATAGAAGAACAACTTGGGATAAAACATTCACGGACACTGTGCTTGGACGTTCCCACTTGATGGAACTCTACATATATGATGTTGGATGTGACACAGAGGTACCAAAAAGTTTTTGAGCGGATGGAGGTGGAAGATAGGGGTCTTAAATATGCTTTGTTGGAGCCTGTCGGAAAGGGGTTCGGTCCGCCGGACACACATGATTGGACGAGTGTAGGATTTTTTGTCATTTTTTTGTAGATTTTTTATGATATTATAATGAAAATATCTGGATCCGCAAACACGACTGCAAACTTGTGGTTCAGTCAGATCTCGACACTACACCACCACTTGGAAGATGGTTGTGATGACCCTAGCGGACTTCTATCTGGTATGGCTCAGAGGATGCTTTCCAAATATAATAAATATTGGGGGCAAGTTGAGAAGATAAATAGATTACTTTTTGTGGCTGTGATCCTTGACCCCCGAATCAAGTTGGCCGTGATAAAATATTGAGCAAATTCCGTCCTCGAGGCAATGAAGGCTGCATCGTTTATTACAGCGCTTAAAACTGATCTCGATGACTTGTACAACCACTACAAAAATAGTGGACAACCTTCATCTTTAGCGGGTACCTCACACGTGACTCCAACACCTCCCTCTGATGACTTTAGCCCAGTAGGTGCATTGCCTTGATGCCGTACGAATTACGACATCATGAATAAGTATCATCAGCTCATTGCATTGAAGAATATTATAGGGTGTATTTCAGAGGTTGAACAGTATTTTATGAAAGAGGTCGAGGCACCTAGTCCTGCATTTGAGATATGCATTTGGTGGAAGGCTAATTCCATCAAATATCCAATTCTTTCCCGTATTGCCCGAGATGTGCTAACCATTCCTATTACGACGGTTGCATCTGAGTCGGCGTTTAGCACTGGAGGTCAAGTGTTGGATACTTTTCGGAGTTCTTTGTCACCGTCAACCATGGAGGCCCTCGTTTGCACACAGAACTGGATCAGTGATACACCCCTTGGACTAGATAGGATTGGCATTGATGATGAGAGCTATAGGCTTGAAGATGGTAACTTTATTTTACTTGTTTTTTTATTATTTATTATTTTAATTGTTTTTATGATTTCTTAAATTTATTTAATTTATATTTTTTTATCATTTCACAGATGTAATTGTGAACCCCAGTATAATTTCCGATGACTGATGGAGTATGAATAAAGATAAGTTGATATCAGAATTAACTTAATCTTTATTGGTATTAATGGTAATTAAATTTTACTTTTAATGTGTTCAATTTTCTGGATCAATATTTGGTTACATTTATTGATTGAATACTTTTTTATCTTAATTTCAGGTACTTCAAATGACTAACTACGATGCTGCAAATGATGTTTTTTTTTTTTGGTTGAATTAAAATATTTATTCTTATGGACTGTTTAATCAAACTTTGAAATAGGCTGTTATTTCTATTATTCATTGTTTATGATCTTCTGAATTATGTATAATAGTTAATTATGTAGTCTAACGTGTTCAAACAGATTTGACATTTTGGGATGAAAATATTGTACAAATACTCGTTGTGCCAGAAAAATTAATTAATTATATAATTTAACGTATTCAAGCTTTTATATATTTCAATTACATTGAAAATAAGAATGAAATCTATACAAAAATACATCAAATTAATAAAAACTAAAGTTTCACCTTTCAAGTACCAAGCTAGCATCACTGTCACCGTGTCACATACAAAAACAAAAAAGAGAAGTATTAATAGATTAGAAAATACTTAATACATATTCAAACTCCATTCAATAAAATAATTCCTATTTGTTTAATTGAGAAATAAAAAACAAAAATAATTTTATATATAAAGTGAGAGTTTTTATTAAATAAGGATAAAATAAATTTAAAAGAAGATAAAATCTATCAAAATAAAGAAGTCAGAATTACAGTCATAATTCGAAAATCCAATCGGAATTCGGAATTCCGACTTTCGTTTAGACTTCGGAAGTCGGAAGTCGGAATTCCGAATTTTGAACGGAATCGGAATCGGAGCTCGATTTCGACTCCGACAAAAGTCGGAATTCTGATTCCGACGATGTCGGAATCGGAGCACAGCCCTAGTTTTAAGTGTATTAGATCATCAAAATTTAGTAATAATATTTGAATGATTTTATTTCTTTTTTGACCCTTACTTCTTATGAATCTATGATAAAATGTTACTAATAAATAATATATATTTATAATATTATATATTTAAAGCATATGATCAATTAAATTTTCATGTTTAAGATTAAACTTTTATTTTGTAAATTATAATAACATTATCTTATATATAATTATAATTTATATTATTATATATTATATATAAAAATGATATATAATATAAAATATATAATATATAACATTAACTAAATAAATAAATAAATAATATATTAAGTAGTACCGGTCCGGTCTAAAAATGACCGGAACCGGTTTTCCGGCCGGTGTTAACGTGCTTCCCACGCGCCCGTAACGTTGTACTGATGCCTATGACTCATCCATCACTCATGAGTCATGACTTCCCCTCTCACCGACAGTGATATTGCTTCTCTCGCACTCTCATCCTCCCTCCCTCACCCTCCGCACCTGCCGATCCGTTCTCTCTCTCATTCTATCGGCATGGATTTCGCAGCAATTCAAAGAAGTAGCTTTCCAGAGCTCTTCTTCGCTGTTTCTCTCCTCCTCTCAGCCTTTGTAATCACCACCACCAATGCCTCAATTCACATCTACAACAAAGAACCCTTCGGGGAAGTCGGCAACGCTTTCCTTCTCTCCGGTGGCAGCGAAGGCATCGTTGCGTCTCCCACCGCTGACAACTCCGCTCATTCTTCGATCCGCAATGGCATTTCTTATATCCGGTACTCTATTTTTATCATACATGGACACAGATTTGTTCACCCCCCCCGCCCCCTTCTCTATTTTTGTTTATGCGGTGGTTGGTGATGATTTGGATGGAAGTAATCTTATCAAAAAGAAAAAGTATTTGGATTGAAGTAATAAATAAGGCGGGATGTGTGAATATGTGGCTCGAGATTTACATTTTGGTGAAATTGGGTAGATCCGAGGTTACAATATCTGCATTTCGTGGTTTATTATTATTTTTGGTTGCTTAGAAGCTGTAGGGAAAAAGTATAATTAAATATTCATATATCAATACTGAGCTACATTGATATAAGTATGAAGCCAATGCATGCCCCAGTTGGTAATAAATAAGATTCTTAATCTTAATAAAATTTTGTTTACCGATAAAATCAAAAGATTATTAATCTTAATACCTTCACTTTTCAATGCATGCTTTAATTGGTGATGATTAAGCAGAGACAGACTTCGTGTTGTTCTGTAGTGGACGCTCATAAGTATAATTGCAGATTTTCGAAATAAATATGTTGCAGAAACAAAAGGTAAATCACAAATTGGTTGAGTGGAGCCAAAATCTTTTTTGATAAGTAGGTTGAGTCCCGAGTGGAGCCAAAACGTTGGATGAGATTAACTGCCATGTTGTTCTCTCTCCCCTTCCTACTCATTTTGTCTTTCACTCTTCTCCACCTCTCGTTGGAGGATTCTACTATTCCGTTTCAACTACTTCATTATGTAGAAGAGGTTATACAAAAATTTAAATTTGGGTTTGTAAGTTTGAGGAAACAAAGAGGACTAGTGCAGTGGTTGAATTGGACAGAGAGTTCCCTTATGTTTGTAAACGCCCCTACTTTATGAGGAATTCTTCTCCTGCTTGGTTCATTTCTACTTGTTTACTTGATCCAATTTCTGGTTATGCTTGCAAAGTCTTTGAATTTACTATGGAAAATGACGAGCAAGAGACCAGTAGACATTTTTCGTTATCACTGCCTTTAGAGCTTTCATCAATTGAAAGGAATCTTGGAATCT
The DNA here is from genome assembly GCF_018687715.1 of Carya illinoinensis. Classification (NCBI taxonomy): domain Eukaryota; kingdom Viridiplantae; phylum Streptophyta; class Magnoliopsida; order Fagales; family Juglandaceae; genus Carya; species Carya illinoinensis. Next base: position 34,467,215 of record NC_056757.1, read on the forward strand.
TAGAGTGAAAGGAGTTGAAAAAGAGAACTTGGTGTAATGATCCAAGTATATAACACAATATAGACAACATAGATGTTGTTTAGATTTGAATTTTTTTTTGTACATGCATGCATGCGAACACGTTAATAAGATTTAGGGTGTCTGTGAACCCAATGGGTTGGCCCAAGTGGTGAAGGTCTTGGTCTTAAGGTGTCACTCCCTTCAAGGTCTAAGGTTTAACACCTCATGGGTGCAAACAATCCTTTGGAGCCACACCCTTTGGTGAAAAGCCAGCGATTTAACTAGTTCTGTGTAGGGAAACTTCCGATGGTGCGGTGCAGGGGACCAGGGTTTACTCTGCATGAGTGAGTCTGAAGGGCTCTACCTAGGAGAGGTTTCCCGACATCCAAAAAAAAGAAAAAAAAGAAAAAGAAAAAGAAAAAAGATTTAGGGTGTCTATGTATGAAAAACAAAAATTAGATAAGTTTTGATGAGTGAGGTTATCTATGGGGTGATATGACCAAGGACTGGGTGTAAAAACTTAATGTTGTAGTGGGGTATGTGCTTTTAAGATTTTGCATAAATGTCAGGTTTCCTTCTTCTCGTTATAATATATGTTATTACTGTAAGTGCAAAACTCTCACATTTTCAGTTTGTATAGATTTGAGAATATCACCTTCTGGAGGAGTAAGGCTGCAGCTCACAAGCATTCAGACATGGAGCATAGTACTGGGTTGGTACAAGTAATAATTTTTGAGTCGGCTGATCGCAATAATATCGGTGGTTCTGCTTATGGTGGACAAAGAGCTATATGTTGCACCCCTGATCTTGCTAAATTGGAAGGTTGTAAGCAGGGTGAAGTCATTAGGAGACCTTCAGCAACAGATATTAATTGGCCCATTGTTGAAGATATACAGTTCAGTGGAAACTCTTTGTCCACAAATATTGCTTACAAGGTGGTTCCTATCACAAAAACTGGGATGTATAACTTGTTTTTTGTAGCATGTGATCCACAGCTAAAAGGACTAATAATGAGTGGGAAGACAATGTGGAAAAATCCTGATGGTTATTTACCCGGTAGGATGGCTCCATTGATGAAGTTTTATGTGTTTATGTCACTTGCTTATTTTTTTCTTAGTGTCATTTGGTTCTCCCAGTATATGAGGTTTTGGAAGGATATACTGCAACTTCAGCATTGCATCACAGCTGTTATCGCTCTTGGATTGTTTGAGATGATTCTTTGGTATTTTGAGTACGTAAACTTAAATGATACTGGAATGAGGCCAATTGTAGTTACAACTTGGGTTGTAACAGTTGGAGCTGTTCGGAAAACAGTTTCCCGCCTTCTTATCCTTTCTGTTTCAATGGGTTATGGTGTTGTTCGGCCAACTCTTGGTGGTTTGACCTCAAAGGTCCTTCTTCTTGGAACAACTTACTTTTTGGCATCAGAGTTGCTGGATATTACCGAGTATGTGGGGACAATCAATGACATATCAGGAAGAGCGAGGCTCTTTTTAGTTCTCCCTGATGCTTTCCTGGATGCATTTTTGATTTTGTGGATTTTTACATCTCTTTCTAAAACACTAGAGCAATTACAGGTATCACATTTTTACCAGCAACTTCTTCCTATTCTAATTTGATTGTGGTAGCATTACTTCCTATTTACTTTCTGCATCACATGCATTATTTTTCTTTATTTCCATATAACTTCCAGAAACTTATAAAATTCCTGTGCAGGCAAAACGGAGTTCTGTGAAGTTGGATATATATAGGAAGTTCTCAAATGCGTTAGCAGTAACTGTAGTTGCTTCAGTTACTTGGATAGGATATGAGGTATGGTTTCCTAGTTGAGAGCATAAACTTTTTTTATGAAATTAACATTTATCTAGTATTTTTCGTCAATTCAATTTCTTGGTTACTCCTCTTGTATACATCCTGTGTACATGGGCTTTGCCAAGGTTTTTATTAATAGAAATCGGATAAAACCTTCCTGCATGAGGATTTCTAGAAGTTTTTTTGCTACACTGTTAACATGAAATGTAGAATGGTTTCTGTTTTCTAGGGTTTGGTTAGGGGTAGGGTGCCAAGAAAGTACAATTTTTATAGAAGTTTTTTTTGCTACGCTGTTAACATATTACAAATTTGCTTCACTATGATTCATAATCCCAAAAGCACAGCTAGTTTATCACCATCTTCCAGTCATCCAAGGAAGGACAATTGATATGGAATATTGTTCTAGTTTTCCTTGAGAATATCATGTTACAATGCAGAGGACAGAACTTTGGTGCTATCTAGTGATGTACTTTTGTGTGGACTGTATTTTTTTTTATGGTTCTCTGCTGCATGCAATTTCCTGTGGTTGAGATCACTGGCAGATGAGGGTTTGATGCCCACAAGCTCATCTTTTAGACTATGTTTGGGAGCCTAAGGGGGAGTAGTGAGGGAAAATAGAGGAAAGGAGGGAAGGGAAAAGGAACGGCAAGTGTCTCTTTACCTTTTTGTTTGGCGTGCACACATTTGCAATTGAATCCCTTTTATTTGTACCTCTATTCCTTTCATATATGTATTCTTGTCCTATCTTTTGCAAGAATCCCTGCTTCTTCTAAGGTTATTTTCTCCTGAATAATTGTTTTAACATACTTTCTGTCAAGATGTGATCAGGCTAATATGGTTGAACAAGTGTTATGGGTCTGATAAGCTTTATCCAACAGGTTTATTTCAAAGCAACAGATCCATTCAATGAGCGATGGCAGAGTGCTTGGATAATCACTGCTTTTTGGGACATTCTTGCGTTTGCATTGCTCTGTGTGATTTGCTATCTCTGGGCCCCATCTCAGAACTCTCAACGGTGAGTTATGGCATGCACGTTGTACACATCTATATGGTCATTCGTATGGTTGTACTTCTTTCTAATTGAAATTTCAGGCGCCAAATATGTTCCATGAAATGGTTGTCTGCTCAAGAATGATCAGAAAACGTTTTCTGAAAATTTCCTGTTCTCTCAGACCTTAAATAGCTGTGCTGAAGAAGGTTATACGGGAATATACTTGCCTCTCTATTTAGAAAAATTGAACACACTCCGAAAACTTAGAAATCTGCCCTTTTAGGTGGCCTGGTAGGAGATCCTTTGTCATGGGAGACAACCTGACAAAGTTTCAGAGTTTGAGTTGACGTTAATATTAATCGTGACTTGCATGTGTGACGTGCCTATGCCTGATAAAGCATTATAAGAAGCGGGATAAGCATATGATGATAAAGAACTGTGAGAAGTGGGACGTGAAGATATCATTTGCCATCTAGACTCTTTAGGGCATTGCTGGTCTTTTTATTTTATTCCTTTTTTAGTTGGCGCAAAACTGGATGAAGCTTAGAATTCTCAAATCGCTAGTTTAGCATTATTATTAAAACGGGTCCGACTGGCCAGATTTTCTCATCTCTCGTTTTTTTTGTTTATAAGAAAAAATATCAAAAAATTAGATACCTTACCTCTGATTGTTTGGTGGCTAGTTAAATAGGCAAAATAATCGCATAGTTAACAATTCCTGAAGCCCCTCAGGCTTCACTATTGTATTTTGACTTTTACTTCCGGCCATATGCAGGTATGCATACTCAGAGGAAGTGGGAGAAGAACCCGATGATGAAGAAGCTCAATGTCTAACCAGGGGAAAGGGGGAGGGTGATGTCAGTCTAGTCAAGCAAGAGAAGAAAGTAGGAGCAAATGGTAACTTCGAAAAAGAAGAAGATGCGGAAGAGGATAAGAGAGAATAATCACTGAAGAAAGTTTTTCCTTTTTTTTCTTATTGGGCAAGTGTGCTAAAATGGTCCTGTTAAGCTCTGGGATTGAGATCATCCTGTTCTCCCCGAGAGTAACTTCTATTGGTTGAGTGATGGTCCTTGACATGCAAGGAGGCGGTGTAAAATATTTCTAAAAAGGCTGCATACTTTCCATGATTTTTTTTTTGTCAATGTTTCATGGTAGTTGTACCTATTTACTCGGTGCATGTACAACTTATGTTGCAAATGATGCTATCAAAAGGAACCAAACCTTGAGAAAAACATGTTTGGAAGTATAGGATGTCATCGGGGCCGTAGATAAGCACAACGTCATGAAATGTAACCGAAGTTACCATCTTCCTTCTTCACATCAATTTATCTGATTTTGTGACAATTATTTTTTCAATAGTATTTAATATATAAGACATCAGTAGTGAGAAAATTTATAATGAAGATGGAGACATCACGTCTTCCTTTGCAGCAAACATGCTTCTCCGATCTAATCGTACTCAACTGACCTAAACGAGAGTCCAATTACAAAGTATTCCCATCCAACGGTCCAGTTCTCTCCATCATTGCATTAGAGTTGAGACCCCAATTCGAAACAGAGACAAAAGGACCGCGAGGTATACTCTCGAGCTTCAGCTCTCTGCCTCCTCTCTCTTCAAGCTTGTATCCTTTGCATGGAGTTTGGTGTAGCTTCTTCTAGGGTTTTTAACGCTTGTCAATTCTCTTGCCTCTGTCCCTCTCCAAGAAAGTTTCGGACGCCAGCGGACCTCTTGAGCTTGTCTCCTCGTCTTCGCCCTCTAAATGCTTCGTTTCCCCTTTCTACCCCAGTTTCTCGCAGATATTGCACGTGCAAAGCCACCCTAAAAGAAACGAATGCCTCCGTGGCAAAGGTATTCCTTTCCTTAGCCTCTTCTTTTTTCTCTTTCCTAGTAGTTTTTGCTGATTGGAATTCTCTATGTTGATACTTGTATAATTAGTCCTGGTTTTTTTCCCTGGAAATATATAATTCGTGTTATTTTAATTTCGTTTGGGGGATGGGTGAATTTTGTTGTTTCAGGTGAGAAATGTGGCTGCAAATGACTTTGAGCTTTCAAGTTTAACGGCTTTATCGCCGTTGGATGGTCGTTATTGGCGTAAAGTAAAGGACTTGGCTCCTTACACGAGCGAATATGGTCTGATCTACTTTCGAGTTTTAGTTGAGGTGCTTTTCTATCAACTTTTTTTTTTTCGAAAATGTTTTCTATCTTGAACTTTTATGGGTGTATGTGTGTGGCTAATCAAGTGAAAGTACAAGTCTTTTGAAAAATCATGCCCCATTCAAAGGAAAGGAAAATAGTTGTTCTTACGCTAAAAATACTCTTAACAGTGTTAACGGGTCCCCATATGTTTTTGTCATGCACGTATCATCTTGGCAGTTGTGTTCTGGAACTGCGTTGAGAAGTTTGATGTTAAGATTTATGAAGATTATATACGGGGTGGAGTCATAAAAAATATTTGACCTAGTTGAGGATAACTGTGTAAAAGAGTTTGATCCACCCAAAAACTTGACAGTTTCATGACCTGAATTGGGTATAAAGCTGAATAGCATGGCTTTGTCAAGCGGGTTATAAATTCTGGTTCGTTGGGGAATCAAGCAATTAAAAACTGCCTATACCTGCTTTTCTCAGATTAAGATATTCCTTTTCCTTGAGGAAGGTCTAGGGCTTTAGGTTAGCATAATTGGTGAGATTGATGGTATTTCCTCTTCAGCTCTTCGACAGTTCTGCTAGTCTTTAAATCACGCCATTTTACTTGCAGGTGGAAGTTAAAAGTAGTTAGGGCTTGGGACATTGCTTCTTCCCCTTTCCCCACAACTTAAAGCACTGAGTAAAAAGCCAAAGTACTGCTCCGTATGCAGGACTTGACAATACTAATGTCTCCCGTATACTTATTATTAGAGAGGAAAAAAAAATCTGCCTAGTGAATGTGGTGCCATGTCTAATTGTCTATGATGATGATGGCAAAAAACAATGATGATTCCTGAAGACAATTGTAGATTGGGTTTGCTAGCTCGTGAATCAAGATTCTGTGTTGAAAGCTTATTAGGTTATCCAGGTTATATAATCTAATATGACTACCTCTTCCTGTTATGGATAACTTCCATAACTATTACCAGTGCTGAATTTTTTCCTTATCGCAAAACAAATATATATATATATATGTGTGTGTGTGTGTGTGTGTGTGTGTAAGATCTTTCAAAGTTGGTTTATCTATGAACATTATCATGCTATGTCAATCATCTTCATTATTATTGTCGTTGTTCTGCTCTTTGCGGGAGTATTTTAATACTTTGATGGGTTCATCTTTAACAGAGATACTGTCTGTCAGGTCAAATGGTTGCTGAAGCTTTCCCGAATTCCTGAAATCACAGAGGTTCCAAGCTTCAGCGAAGAAGCTCAGTTGTATTTAGAAGGACTGATTAATGGCTTTAGCATGAATGATGCCTTGGAAATTAAAACCATTGAAAAGGTGACAAATCATGATGTAAAAGCAGTGGAATACTTCTTGAAACAGAAATGCCAATCAGATCCTGAGATAGCTAAGGTTGGGACTCACGTTTACAGTTCCTTCAGACATTGAGATTGCCTGGCTATTTCTGTATGGAACTATACGTGTTTACAGATTTCACTATGAAGTTTTATGATCACCTGACAATCCTCTTTCTCAATCCAGGTGCTGGAATTTTTTCATTTTGCTTGCACATCAGAAGACGTAAATAATCTTGCCCATGCATTGATGCTGAAAGAAGCAATGAAAACTGTTGTATTTCCTGTCATGGATGAATTGGTCAAGGCAATATGTAACGTGGCTAAGGACAATGCACACATTCCAATGCTTTCTCGCACTCATGGGCAGGTGATTAGCAATGTCTTGCATATAGTTAGTTAAGTTATGCATTAAAATGTTATTTGTCATTGGGGGGATGTAAAATGTATGTCGCTCATCTCATTTGTATACATCCTTTGTACTTGGGCTATGCCTATTTACTTGGAATAAAATTTCTCTTATTAATTATAAAAAATTTATGTCATTCTGTTTTTATCCAAAAAAAAAAAAAAAGAAGAATGTGTACATCGTTCTGTTATCATTTCTCAATCTCTTTTACCAATAAAAAAAAATCATTTCTCAATCTCTTTTACCAATAAAAAAAAATCATTTCTCAATCTCTTTCAAAGACTTCCACTCTTGCTGTATGAAGCCATTGCCAACATTTCATTTGGAAAAACATGAGGTGATAGAATTATTGAAGTATTGAATTTTGATCATTTATATATTGTTTAATGTAAAATCTTACATTCTCATAGATAGAGGTATTATTTTCACTGTCTCCCGTAGCCAGCTTCACCTACAACTTTGGGGAAGGAAATGGCAGTCTTTGCTGTCAGGTTAAGCAGAGAAAGGCGGGATATTTCTCAGATTGAGATAATGGGAAAGTTTGCTGGTGCGGTTGGAAATTACAATGCACATCTCGCTGCATATCCTGATGTTAAGTGGCCTCAAATTGCTGAAGAGTTTGTAAAGTCACTTGGACTGAGTTTCAATCCCTATATCACTCAGGTGTGTTTCTTGCTTTTATTTTTTTCTTAAAATTAATAACTTATTTTTTGGATTAATCCCACAGATTTTACATTCTCAAGCAATATAGTTCACTCATGTTTGGTAATTGGCTCGTGTGCTATTTCAGTATCAATCCTTGTTGCAAGTTTGTAGGGAATGAAACGAACTTCATGGAGTCATAATATAGACCTTCTAATTTCTTCAGAAAAATTTTCTGTCTCAATGGAATATCTTGTAGAGCATGACTACATGAAAAATTTTCTGTCTCAAGGGATGTCAAGTGTATGACATATGATGATGAATGGTTACTAATGCATTTATTATTCTGGTAATTTACTTATCCTAAAATTATTCTGCTAATTGAATTCTCTGCTTGTTTTGCAGATAGAAACTCATGACTATATGGCAAAACTTTTTCATGCAATTATCCAGTTCAACAATATATTGGTTGACTTTGATAGGGACGTATGGGGCTATATATCTTTGGGTTACTTTAAGCAGGTGAGGCTCTGATAGATTTGATATATGGTTCTCCCCTTATACAAGAAAGGTGACTCATTTCAGGTTTGAAATTTTGAACAGATAACTAAGGCTGGGGAGATTGGATCTTCAACTATGCCTCACAAAGTTAATCCTATTGATTTTGAAAATAGTGAAGGCAATCTTGGTGTGGCCAATGGTGGTTTATCTCATCTAAGCATGAAGTTGCCTATTTCACGTTGGCAGGTAAGACCTACTCCAGTTTCTATTTCACTTTCCCCTTCCTCAGTCCATGTTCTGGGTAAGCTCTGAGTCCCTATGGTACTTTTGAGTCTCGGAGAGATAATGAGAGCAATAGAAGCTACCATATTACAATACAAGCCTGTGCATTACCATTTTAAGCCTTCTTAAGCAGTTTTTAGCAAGCTGTTGCATTTAGTTAAAAAAAGAAAAAGAAAAAAGAAACAAGCTAATGCAATTTATGGGTTGCCCATTCTATCAAATAGATTTCTCACTGTATGTTGTATTTGCAGCGTGACTTGACTGATTCAACTGTTCTGAGGAATATGGGTGTTGGGTTAGGGCATTCAATTCTTGCCTACAAAAGTACCCTACAGGGAATGGCAAAGCTTCTGGTATGCAATTTGATATAGATACTTATTTTTTGTCATTCATTAATTCGGTGCTGTTAATTTTATTCTGTTACATATTAGTAAACTCGATGGCTGACAACTTCATATAACCTATGTAGAGATATCTCCCTTGGTTTAAAAAAATAATAGTAAGTAAAAGAAAAGATCGCATCTTCCATGTTGGGCATTTTTTTCCCTTACGGAGTTTGTTTTGCACTCTAGGTCAATGAAGACCGCTTGAGTGAGGACTTGAACCATTCATGGGAGGTGCTTGCTGAACCAATACAGACTGTACGTATCTATCTTGTTAAAATTTTTTTTTGGTGCTCGCTTCCGACACGTAGTCCCTTGCATTTAGCCATTTATTTGTATTATAGCATCTCGTTTGAGTATATTTGCTATGGTATTTAAATAAGAGTTTGGTAAGTTTGAGTTTTCCCTCAAGAAAGAAGCTATCATTAGGAGATACTGTTCTTGTATTTATTATACAGCGTTTGCCACTTGAATATAGGTTATGCGGAGATATGGTGTTCCTGAACCATATGAGAAGCTAAAGGAGCTAACAAGAGGAAGAGCTGTTACTAAAGAAAGTATAACTGAGTTTATTGAAGGCTTGGCATTACCTGAAGAAGCAAAGATTAATCTGTTGAAATTAACACCGCATACTTATGTTGGAGCAGCTGTTGAATTGGGCAGGACTGTAGACATGGCCGTGAAGGAGTTGAAACTCATAATTGGAGTTGAATAAGAAATTTATAGGGGAGACTGCTTACAGGGCATTGTTGTGACACAGGTTCGATCCCAAAATCGTGATTTGTTGGTAATGCTATTTTTTTTTTTTGGAATAAAGTAAAAGGTCAATTTTCATCTGATCAAAGTGTGAACGGCAACTGAAAATGATCGTATCTCATGTATTCGAAATTACCAAATGTCAAGAATTTTGTAGGCAATTTTGATGCAACTATAATCATTGGTTTCAAGTGCCTGTGATTATAGCCAAGTACTTACTGTTTTGAATGCCATAATACTGAGTGAGACCAAAACAAGGCTATAGAGTTGGATGTGGTGAATGACTTGCATATTGGAGGTAATCAGAAAAATGGCAAAAATCCAGAAAAAGGAAAAAAATGACAGAGTGGAGACATGTAAATGAATACAATATGATTGAGAAAAACTAAACAAGAAAATAAGAAAAAACACTCTGAAAGGATTAAAGTCGTAGAACCTAATCTAATGTATATATATATTAAAAAAAAAAATCAGAGTCAAAGTATTCTGGGGGTTAAAAAAGATCAAAGAAGTTTCTTTTCTTTATCCATGAAAATGGTGCGTTTTAACGACCATTGCTTTGCGTTACTGTAAAAACAAAGCACCACGAACTGTGAGAAGCAGAGAAACATAATCACAGCTTCAAAAAGGAAAGGATATCTATTGGGGGGCTGCATGGTTATGTAAACAATATGAAGAAGAACTGAGCACAACACCAGTAAGGTTGTCACAACGGAATTGAACGAAAGTCTTTTCCTTCGATCTTGCCTTCCACTTGGCCCGTGATAAATAAGGATGAATAGAGCAGACAGTGCAAAGTATGGCAGAATCAGTTCGTCACGACATAGAAGAGGGAACATAGAGAACAAAGCATAGAATGTGATCCATTTGAGAAGAAAAGGCTCTTCCAGTGCCAAAAGGCTTGCGGGCAGAAGTGGCAGCAAAATTGACTTCTCATGCACTGTAAATTAAAACATCACCCAGCAACGGAAACAATTTACATACAATGGAAAAAATTACTTAAGAAAAATAATATTAAACCAAAGTGAAAGGAACAAATATTTTGACATACCTTGAAATGAGAATATATAGAAAGAGAATGCACTATTCAGCAGTCCATAAAGGAAACCTTGGTTGCTTGGAGCACGTATCTGCTGAACCATTGAAGGCAAACAAGTAGAAACAGTAGCACCAAGGCTGAGAAGCTTCAGTGATTGTGTTGTGAACATTCTCTTCCATTTTATAAGAACCGAGGTGGTGCACCAAAAGTTAGCCACATAATCCTCATATATGCCCCTCTCAAAAGGAGCAAGACGAGAGAGAACCTGGGCATCCACCAAGCTTAAGAGTCATAAAGATTGGCGAGTCCATAAATAAACTCAAAAAAGAATCATTTCTGTTCAGCACCTCATATATCTATAACCAATTGGTACCACAAAGAACTATGGAGTAAAGTTATTGAGAAATAGAAGTGAATACACAACATCCGCTTACCCCTAAAAAGGCTTCCATGGAATGGAGATATGGCCACCAAACAAGAACAAATGTTCCCAAGACTACAAGGCCCAGTTTTGATACTTCAAGAAGTGGATTCTGGCGCCTAATACATTTTCCAAAAAGATGGCTGAAAAATGCAGGTGCAAAATATGCACTCATCTGCAGTAAACCACAATGTTCACCAAAGACAATAAGAGGTCAGGGATGAAGTACAGGCATAGCAAATATTTGCTGACATATTTAACTTGGTAAGGCCCCTATTTATTTCACACATTTGGCTGTATGGAAGAACATTAGATCAGACAACGTATCTCATAAGAGCATCAATGCATACTCCATAAGACAAGATATTTCTAGGCCTAACACTCAACAATATGAAAAAAAGTGGTACAACCCCTTCATCAACTCAAGAATTAAGGCATTCCCTACAAGAGACCGAATAGCAATAAGGGCACATGTAGTCATCCCATTGGAAGTGAAAAGCCACAGAAAACAAAGGAGCCCTTCCCTTCTTTTTTGACGTGAAGTTCAGATGTATATGCCATTGTAAACTTGAACAAATCAGCATTGGTAGAACCATTGCACCCACTATAAACAATAGATCATGATGCACACAAATTTTATTTATAAGAGACCTGTTTATGGTTGAGAGCAAGACTGAACAAGAAACAAGCTACTAGCTCTTTGTTAGAAAGAACAGCAGCAACAGCTCCAACAGTAAGGCCCAAGCTGATACAATTGTACTGACAGAATTAAAAAGGATGAGAAATCAAACATTAGTAACTTGTAGTAAGGACCTCGAAAATTTAAAGGGAGAAAACAAGTGAAAAAGAAATGGGAAATTCAGTTTGAAACCTGAAAATGACCATGATCTATTAGCATCAGACATGGATTCAGTAACATAATTGCAATGTGCCATGCTATATCAGTTTTCTGGCCATGAGGGCGGCTGGCATAGTATACAATGACAAAATAGAAGACTGCAGGAAAGAACATTAGTGCATCAGAGGATAAAACCGTCCACCTCATGAGGAGTTTTCTGCAAGAAAGAGCATAGACAAAACCAAGAAGCTCTATCAGTACCACTGGTCAAGGAAATCGAAATTTGAAGCCTGTGAAAAGGATAATTAGTTAAAGTATGCCTGACGATACAAACCCAAAATAAGATTCATGGCCTCGAGAAGTAAAGAGAGAAACTGATTCAGGATGGAAGAATCTGAGAAATAGACCATGGATATAACTCTGGTAGGCAGTAAGGGGAGGATAGTCTAGTCCCCAATAGCTGAGATCATTGGTTGTGCTGTTACGATACCATTCCTTAACTGGCAAATTAATGGTGATCTCCATCCAATGCCTCTGTGCCTCAAAGTCCCCATACTTAGGAGGATTCCCAGCACCAGAATAAGGATGTAATGATACGGCCGCTCTCACTAACAATGCAAACACAGCAATGCACAGAAATGAGGCCACAATTCCCTTGTGAACCAACCACCGCCAAGGATCATCATCAACTGATTCCTCCTTGTCTTTCATCACCTTCCTTCCCCTTCTCTTCTCCATCTGTCTTACACTCTCCAGCCCAAAGCTCGCCAAGATTCCATACTTTTGTCAATAACCTGTATAACACATCCAAAGCTAAAAGAAGCTATCAACCATTGGATTCCTGTAATACCGTGTATTGGCTCATAATTTGTATGATAAAAACAGGCAGGAGACAAGGTGCCAAATTAAACTTTCTTGAATCTTACTTTACAGAACAACATAGAACATGAAGCTAAAAAACATGGACATTTCCACTTTCTGGTGACAAAAGAACAGGACGGTAATTGAGATTTCAATTCCATCCCAATTGTGACCATTTTACGCCAAAGAAAAATCGACTCTTAGAAGTGTTCAGCTGGACAGACATTTTCCAACTCGCTTTCCTTGGAATCTTGTGAAGCAATAAAAACAAGAGCTTTGATACTTCACGTGACATGGCCTTATCATAACTTTAGCAGAAAATTAAGAACCCACAGAATGAAATATTCTCATGCCTTCAAATCAATTCATGGCAACAATACGATTGAAAAAATAAAGTAAACAAACGAACCTATCGAGAGTGTGATGCCAAAATACAAGTAAACGAAACAAGATGACATACCCAGAATCTTAAATAGCACATTGCGCGAGTTACAGGCATAGACAACAATAACAAAGCAAGAACTAGGATTTGACCGGGAATCATGGATGGATCAAATTAACGAAGGTACAAGACAAACAGTTAGAAGTACACAAAATCAAGGGAAAACAGAACAGAGATAGTAGCGAGCCGAAGTACCAAGTTGGGACGTCATTTTGCCAGATCTCAGAGTCGGAGTAAGAGAAAACGGAGACGCCATGAAGAATTGGCAAAACACGAATATCCTCTTCTTACCATTCCACCAAATGCATCATATTCGACAAGCGAGAGCTAAATGGGCCGTTAAAGCCCGATGATACACATTCCATGATTTGTGGTTGACACGCATAAGACGATTAGTCCAAATGAAGTTTGGGCCATGTAAGCCCGAATCGAAGGGTTCATAAAGGCCCCATAATATAATGGGCCATAATCGTAACTTCATCAGCCCGAATAAGTTGGGCTCGGTTCGGTTGATTTCTGTTTTGGGCTATACTGCAAAAATCTGTAAAAAATAAAGGGAAAAGAAAGTTGTGTTTTTACTTTTAGATGCTACTGAACAGAAACAGCGGGGAAGTCCCATAGAGGCTTGGTTGGCAAGATGGCGAGCAGCAATGGAGAAGAAGGAGGAAGAGGAAGAGAAGAAGAGGAGCTGCATCAATTGACGGATCTGAGCAAAAACTTGAAGGAAGGGGAGAGAATTCTCGCGCCAACAAGGAGACCCGACGGTACTCTCCGAAAACCCATCCGGATTAGGGCTGGCTATGTCCCTCAGGAGGAAGTTGGCATTTACCAATCGAAAGGCACTCTGGTACATACCAGCCCTTTCCCCTTGTTTGGATGCTCAGAAAACTCAGGCATCTCTAGGAAAATCATGATATCAGCTTTTTATGTGTGTTATGTGTACACACGTGCGTACGCAAAAATAAAACTCATCTACCTATACAAAGGCTTCTGGATTTATCAATAGTTAAGCGTATTTTGTGTGTTGAGAGTGTCTGAGCTTATGATTCCGATTCTTATGCTTTGTTTCGTTGTCGAGGAAAACTGTGGTTTTTTTAGTTCATTTGGTTGGCGTCAAGAGTGGAATCAGCCGAACAAGTTTTGTTCATTTATTTGACTCAATAATCTTGCCTTCTTAATTTTCTTAGGGCCTGGCAACACGAAAGATGCAAGAACTTCTAGTTTAGTTGCCATTTCTGTTTAGGTTCTTAGGAATTAAACGTAGTATTCGCTGTTTTCTGTGTGTGGAAATTTCCTTTAAAAAGTTAAAAAGAAATTTATATATGTACATTGCTTCTTTTATTGCTTGGTTTCTGGCTCAGCCAAGGAAAAGTATAGGGAAAAAAGGTGTCTTATTTTATGTTCTTTTCTGTTTACAGAGAATTAAAAATATATATGTGGAAATTATAGCTCAAGTGAATTAAAGAGTTGTCATAAGCTTAGTTAGAGTTTGAGATTGGCAGATTCACAAATACTCTAAATTCAGCTTACCAATCGCCCCTCGAAGCCAGATTCTTAGGTTTACTCAGCACGCTGGTTCTACTAGGTGGCTTAGTTATCTCAATGGATTTACACTTCTGTTGTGCTTCTTGATGCAGTGGAAGAAGGAGATGGCCTCGCAGGTGGGACCTCCAGGTTATGATCCTGAATTGGATGCAAAACCCAAGACTAAGGCAGTTAGGAGGAATGAAAGAAAGAAGGAGAAGCGGCTACAGGTACGTTACTTATCTTTTTGGTTCTGTAATTTCAAGTTTTGGTTCATTTATCGTTAAGTGGTTTTTTATAATTACTATGTTCAAGTGATTGTCTTGGCTTTAGGCAATCTCTTGAAGCCAAGACAATCACTTGAAGAGAAGAATTGGTTTCGTTTCACCCTCTCTCTCTCTTGGTTTTTTCCCTTCTAGCATGCTAGTGCCAGTTGAGATCATCTTTACTTAGATTACAGTACCCTTTGGAGATACTTCCTTTGAAGATAAATCTAGTTTTGTCCCACAAGATCCTTATGCTTTTACTCCTCAAAGGTTTGATGTTCTCATATGTTTGCAGTTTATGTTAGGGGGGAAAAAATAAGAAAAATAAAAGAGTCAGAGGTACTTAAAATTATTGGTGGCTATCAAGGATAAGAATAGCTATGCCCTAATGAAATGGATGGTTACTGTCGAGAGAACATTTTGTAAGCTGAACCCCTAGGATTGGTTAAAGCACAAAGTGCACCCAAGATATACGTGATGCCTTGAGATATTTTTGTGAAGCTCCTTAGATGAGGTAGCACATCGGCACAAGAACTGAAAAACTGTTTACACTGATCAATGTTGTTGTAAATTAAGATCCTAGTAATCTCATGCAAGTTGCTTGTTTTTGCTGATTTATGCTCCAGGCTGCTCTTGACAAGGACAAGAATGTGGAACAAGGAGTAGCTGGGGAGATACAAGAAGAAGAAGTCCTACAAGTTAAAGATTTGGGCACTGGATCAGAATCTGTCGAGCAGTTAGCATCTCAGATGAATGAGCTAACAGTTTCTGTAAATGCTAATATAATTACCCCTCCCTTGGAAGCTACTGAGGGTTCAAATTCAGGAAATCCAATTCAAGAGATTGATAAACGGATACGAGCACTTAAAAAGAAGGTATAATTCATGCATTTAGCCTTCCCTACAAATAGAAATGAATATGTTTTGTTTACTTTTCAATTGCATTTATCATTTTATTGATCCTGTTATTCTCAGTGAATGTATATGAGTGCCCTTTCCTGTTCTCTTAGAAGATTTGGGCATCAGTTTTGGATAACAATGTATAGGATGCTGATTTTCATGGGAATGGTAATTAATAATTATCTCCACTATGCAAGAGAAGAGTGGTCATCTTATTGAATCTTGTGTAGGAGATTTGGTGTGTTTTGCAGTCCCCAAATCAAAGAAACTCTGTTCTTTTGAAAGGGAAAAAAATACTATGGTATTCCAACTGTCTGAATCGAGTGCCTTGATGGACAAGGCACAACTAATTGATGAGATTGTAATTGTTGTGGGTATATAAGCAAAAGGACAGATTTAAACCCCTTTTTGTTGGTTCAATTGGAGGGAAGCATGAGGAAAACTGTTATCACTTAGCTCACCAAATTGTTTGTTCATTCCTTCAGATTCGACTTGCAGAAGGACAACAACAGAAAACTGCACAAGATATGAAGCCAGAACAGTTGGACAAATTGACAAAGCTGGAAGGCTTTCGCAAGGAGCTAAAACTTTTGGAGGATAAAAAGGCAGAAATGGCAGCATCATAAACAATTGTTGGGGAGGAGAAACAGAGTGTGGTTTCTTTCCTTGATGCTTTCTTGATAAAGATAAGAATCCTTGTAACGGTCGGAAGTGAAGTTCCATTTATCTAAGATTCAGTTTCTTATCAACTGTTTTATACCGCATCCTGATTGTTCAACCACGCTCGGTTATTCCATACAGTAATTATTCATTCCTTTTGAGTCTTCATTTAAATTTTAATCACCTTTTGTTCCACTACTCTTGCTTGCACGAGCGATCCCCAGATTATACACATCTCATATAAGAAAGTGCATGAAATTTCTTGACAACATCTTATGACTCATTAGCACAAAGGGTATTCCGGTAGACTTTCGATCGAGGAAGAAAAGGACCATTTCCCCACACTTTTATTTTTTGATAAGTAAGACCATTTCCCCACACTTAATTATAAAATAGCATGATTAAGTCCTTTGCTATAAAATCACATATTGTTCCTAAACCACTCTGACAAATACATGCTCTCATCCATTACCACAATTAGATGACTACTACACTGGCTGTGTGCCGAAACATATAACTATGCTCTCTCCCCAATTATCTGCAAAACCTATGGTGAACCTTAAGGAAGCGATTAGGCAGTTTCAACATCAGAATCATCTGGTCTTCCAACATAAAGCTCCAATTCCTCAGGGTTCCATCTGGCGATCAAGTGAAGTCGAAATGTAGCCATCTTGATCCCCAACAAACGCTGTAAACAAGAAAATGGTGGTCAATGGCGTTCAGTTTCTGAGACTTTTATTTTAAAAACTATAAAAAAAGTCAAAGGAAAGAAGAGAAGACGAAAACGAAGAAATGTGTAATATTAAGTTGATAGCTTGAAACTCAAAGACCCGAAAACAAAAACAAACAAATAGAGGTGGTGTCTCAATGGACCCTGTTTGAAGGATATCCCCAATCGAAATTATTAAGCATACAAAACATCCCTGGAACTTCAGGTACACTTACCTTTTCACATCCAATCTTAATATACTCTAACCAATGCAAAAATGGTTGATTTTATGGAAAAATAATCAGGTGTGCTGACCACCCAAGATACCAACAGAACACCAGAGGCATCGAGGGAATGGTATCATGAATGAGCATGTAATCATGAACTACAGGAAAGACATCCCTATTCCATTCAAAATGGAATCCGAACAAAGAAAAAAGGTATATTCTGGACTAAGGCTTCCACAAACACCATCCAATTCAAAGATGGAGACCCTAATTAACTAGCTGATAAAGCAATAAGACCATAGAACTAACCAATATGCGAGCTGACTCAGGTGACAAGGGCTTTCCCTCCTCACAAACAATGAAATCTGAAACAAGCTCCACATTACCTGCGTGTCATGAATAATATTAATGGATGTGACTGTAGCCATTCACAAACAAATAAGAGATAGAAGTAGAAAAGAGCAAATGCCCACCTTTGTTCAACCGAACAGGCATCCCTTGCTTGCGTAGGAATGGCTCCATCTCATGCGTAAATTGCTCCAGATGACCTTCCTTAAGCTCCACCTGAAACATCCAAAGTAAAATTTAATTCATTCAAAAAAATAGATTTTGCGTTGTAGCAGCATAAAAAATGGCACGACACTGACCTTTTCTGTTGCCATACTTCCTGTCCTTGCAAAGTCATATTCCTCGTATTCATTAAATAACCTATTATAGGATTTTAAAAAACACAGATAAAGTCATGGATAGCAACTGTGACACCCACACAGGCTGTATACTCAATTAATTGAGAAATGCAGCCGATGGAATACAAGGCATGGAGAATGAAGAGACGAAACAAAAAATTTTTAGCTATGCCTTGAGCATCCTAAAATCACTGAATTGAAAACTCCAACTACCTGTCCTAAATTATCACCTTTACTTGGAAACAAAAATCCGGGATAGGAAGTTTACCTTTCAACCTCTTCTTTTTGCAAATTGGTAAAACAAATCCCAGTATCTCCACGTAGAAGCTAGGAAAAAAATGGAATAAATGTCAGAAAGGCAAAAGACAAGCGATGTATAACTAAAAGGAAAAATAAAGCAGTAATAATTATTGCCCCCATGAAAGTGAGTGTGCTTACTTTTGAGACTTTGTGAATGCCAGGTGTAATCTCATCAGCAGCAGACCGACCGAGAGAAACCTGCATGACTTTGTTTGATCCAAGGAAAAATCTGACAAAATCATAAAAGAACTCATAATAAATATATAAATTCATGAAATTTATAAGATAAGAAAATAAGTACAATGAATGAAGAACTAACTAAATAGATTTTTCATAATAACTACTTGGAAACGCTCCTTGAAACTAAGCCATTTCCTCATGTTCAAGATGCCTTCTAGGCTCCCAAGCAAATATTTAAGGTATAGAGATATAACACTGCCTTTTGAACTTCTAAACCAGCAGAAGTATAAATGCAAAACAGTTTCAGATACATTTAATCTTTATTTTCTTATAGGTAATCAATAAGTTTTATTCATAAAAGTAGACAAAGCCCAAGTACACAGGGAGAGATATATTAAATCGTTATGAAAAATCCAAGTGTGTACTGCACATAACTGAGCTGGAAGAAGTCCCACTTGATATTGCTGAATCACCAATATCAAACTATCAAAACGACCCAATTTAACCCCATCAAATGAAGCAAAAGACGAGCACGAGTTTCTCCAAGAAACAAACAGATTTAACATCTTCAACACCCCGCTTAAACAGAATATTTCTCAGTGAATATTTTTCCACAAAAAATCAAAAGAGAATTATTTCTTCTTTTTTCCTTCAACACGAAAAACTTAACACGACTTTCATCTATATATCAAAAAAACAAATCACTTTAGTCGCATAAAAACAACATTAAAAACAAACTAACTGGATTCAACGCATGTACAGCACAAGAAAGAGATTAGCCGAAGGAAGCCGAACTTCATGAAAGCAAAGGCAACAACTTTACCTACTGGTGGACTTGAGCTGCTCTCTGAACTCCTTGAACTTGAGGTTTCTCATGTTCTCGAAAGCGAACACATAAACAGAATTGTACTTCTCGGCGGCATCCCTTATTGCATTCACGATCGCTTCTTTATGTTCCCTCCCCTTCTTCTTCGTCTTCGACAGCGTAACTACGTTTCATATATTCCACGATTTTTTTCTAATTAGTTATTTTGAAGCCTAAACTTCCTCGGGTTCCAGACAGAACATACCATAAGCCAGATAGGGTATATATATATATATATATATGAGAGAGAGAGAGAGAGAGAGGGCGGACCAGGTCTATTGCGCTTGGACTTTGGCATTTCGGTGCTTGTGTGGTGGCTCCTTCCTTGCCTCTCTGCTTTCTGCCTTGTAATTCAGCGTCTGTAGAACACTTTACTGGTTCCTTTGAATCCTTTGAAGACAGGCGTCTGGCTAGGTCACGCACCCTCCTAGGGTTTATATGGAAGGTAGGAACCCGAATTGGAGCGGTCTAATTGATCCGGGTTACGAGTGACCCGGCTCAATTTTAGACCAATTTTAATCTAATATTCAAGTTCATTCATGAATTTCAAATTACGTGAGATAATATTAATATAATATAAATTTTTTCTATAGAAACGTTTTGACCTCTCATTTATATAATTTTTAATATATATAATATTCATTTCCGAAAAAATTCGCTTTTGAAAAAAAACAAATTTACTTATTTTTTTAAAATAATTACACGACACTTGCATATCCTTAAAATTGTAAAAATCATTTAATATTTCAGACAAGTGATCAATTAGATCATTAGTTCAAGTGGTTTGGTTTGGTAAGTGAGAATTTTGAAATGAAAATTTTAAGTATTAAAATGAAATATTAAATATTATTATTGTTTTAAAATTTAAAAAAATTAAGAAAAAAGTTAAATTATTTATTATATTTTATATGGAGATTTGAAAAAGTTGTAATAATAAGATGAGAATTGTGAGATTGAGATAAGAATTTTAAAAAGCCAAACCGAACCATTAAATGACTCAAAACAAAACTACCATGAACGTTACTTTCAACTCAGCAGCATCAAGTGAGAAATGCAGCTGATTAAAGCATTGCTCCTAATCAACCTACACCACAAGATAAGCTTTTCAAGTCACAATTGGATTCATTATATGACATCCTCTGAACAATGCCAGATGGAGAAGAAAGCAAATTTCATGTTTACATAGACAAATTCTGCAGTAATATACGCTTAATTGAAAACAACAGGAGGATTAAAGGTAATTAGGAAATTAAATTTAAAAGAATACATAAGAGGGGAAGAAAAACCATCTTTCCACCTCTCATCATCAACCTGGCTATTCTACCGCACAAGTCATGCAATAAAACAAATGAGTAATCCATGCGAATGTGTGGTGTCAAATCCTTTACGTTATTTTCTAATTTCTTTTCCCTACTGAAACTATATACCTGAGAAACTTTTCCTATTCCTCCCTCCTTTCTCTAGTACCATTTTGATCTATCACAGATCCCTAATGGCTTCTCTACGTCTGCGTCTCCTACCTGATCGTCCCAATAATACTCTGCCATGTCGACGGAAGCGACTAACCAGTGATACGCCACCATCATCGCCACCGCCATCATCATTGATGTTATTGTTGTCGTCTCGATCGGAAGAATCCAATCCACCAACAGGAGAGGGGTGGTGATTCTGGTGAAGGCTAGCAGCATTCTGATCTGATCCATGATGAAAGGTTCTCTCAGGATGCCTCAGCCGTCTACTAAGGTCGTTCCCTGATGGTCCAAACGCATGCAACAGAAGAAATACATTCACCAGATTACTATCAAAGCCAACCTCAAGACCCCTATTCCTCTCTGCAGCGTTTACATCGAAGCCCCCATCCTCTTCATCTGTATCAAAACCATGACGATTACTTTCTATAACATAATCTCCAAAAACCATTGCCCCCGGCATTGTTGACCTTATTGTGCTGATCACATCATCCCGCTCCCTCTCCCGCTCAAGCCTTCTCCATTTCTGTTCAAGTATGGGATCCACTTCGCGTGGCTGTGCAGAGGGGTGCTCCACCCTAACATGTTTCCGCAGCTCCTTGTAATTTCCAACAAATGAGCAATTATCCTGCATGCAGCTTCTCTTTTTCTCATTTAGAAATTCTCTTGCAGGTTCGACCACAGTCCAACCTTTAACCTGGCCCCTGCAAAGGGGGCAGGCAAGCTCGGTGGCTTCACACCTCTCGACGGGCGAACTGGAATCCGGTAACACAATGGGATTATTGATGGAGCCATGCATATGTTGTCCATCATTTGATGAGATTGTTTTGGTATATGCTTTTTTGTACTGGTCAAGGCAGTTGGAGTACCGAAAGCTAGTTCCACACATGTATGGACGGCAACCCTTGTCATGAGAGGAACAGAGGAGAAGAACAGCATTGTGAGGGCACTCCATACACACAGAACATGTCACATCTTCCCAGTCTTTTTTATCCAAAGCCTTGGAGCATTTCTTGGGACACAAGTCCACCGAAATATCCAAGTTGTAAGTAGGCAGTGGGTATGGAGTTACCCTGGATTGCCGAGAAGAAATTCTGCGCCGTCCTCTGCTACCGTTCACCATTTCCAATCTACACCAGAAAAACCACATCGCAACATATTATGAAAATAAAGTTGCCAATTACAGGCAAAACATTATGCATGAACGAGAATCAAATTCAGTCATTTTCATGCTGATTTGGAATGATTGATCAAAACTGTCAAAGCATTTCAGTTCTCCACTTTAATTGTTCACCATTCCACCCCATAACAAGGAATTAGAACATGGTGTCAAAAAGGAGTTACTGAGCATCACAAAATTTTATCCAAATCAATTATTCGAGTATTTTTGCCTAAAGCAATATAGAGAGAAAATAATAGTCATTTTACAACAGGGTAATGTAACTGAACTCTGGTCACAAGCAATGTGACACCAGCAGCAATCTTCCTCAAAACATCCTTCCAAAAGACTTAAGTTTGAAGTGAAATAAGACTCTCAGTTTCTAACTTTACCTATCAGTTCCCAGTTACCTTGGGAGAGTGATTGGTGAGTGACGTCTTCTTTGAGAGTGACATTTTTGTAGAAGGCAATATGAGGAAAAAAAAGAGGAAAGATATTGATGTTTAATAACCTGAGGAAATGGAATATCATTGCAGTTGCATGGATTGATGCTGTATATATAAAAAGAATGTTCAAACCTTTGAAGATGGAGAAACTGCACGGGTAGAAATGAAAAAAAATTGTTCTCAACTCCCTCTACACATGGATAGGAGCTCATAATGGTTTGTTTTTTCTAATTTGTCCAAGGCCCGGTTCGATCTCACAAACCTTTGAAACCATCTCATCCCATCTCATCTCAGCATCCAAACACCATTCAAATACAAAAAATTTTCAATTTCAAATTTTAAACTTTTTCATTTAATCATTACCTAAAAATTACAACTTTCTCAAACTTCCAAACAAAATACAAAAAATAATTCAACTTTTTCAAATCCCAAAACAAAAAATTATATTCTAACCCTCTTTCATCTTTATAATTTTTTTATTCAACTTTTTCTCTCTTCTTTTTTAAAACCCCATAAAAATCTTAACTCAAACTATTTCACTACTATTTACAACTTATCTCACTACTATTCACAGATTTCTACCCTCATCTCATCTATGTAACCAAACAATTTTTGAGCTGTCGTTTCTCTCTTTCTCCCAAACAGGGGGGTTCTCTTCAATTTGTGTATACTTCCCGTGTATAAGGGTAGCTCCACCTCTGTGTTTTTATAATGAAATTAGATTACTTGCATAAAAAGTCATATAGAAAGGTCCTCAAGAGATATGCCCAACAGAGTTCTACAATCTAGCAACAATGAATGCTCAGCAGGAAGATTCTCATAGTTAGCTTTCACATAAAGACAAAAGACAAGTAGATAACCTCTAAGCCTAGCAAAATGCATAATTAAAAATTAACCATTTTATTTCAACAGCTTCCTAGATTCCCATGGTATAAATGCTCCAACATCAGCATCACATAGAGCTCAACAGATAGATTCCCACAGTTAATTCAAGTGAGTGATTCACTTGATCTCTCACCCAAGAAACCGATAATTTAAAGTCACCACTTATGCACCACAACTACATTCCACAAGCCAATTCATCCCAAAGCATTCTTCTATCACCCATCAATGTTATGGCCAAAGGGGCATATAGCTAAAGTATGATGCTAGAGGAAATTTCTATAGCATCGAAGGTAGTGGTAAGTGGATACCTTCCTGTGTATTTAATAGAAATTCTGGACACTTTGCTCGACGTTTTCCCCTTTTCCTTGATGAGAGAAATTACTCCAATGGCAGTAGAATATTTAGGATTGAGCACTATGTCGCACCAAAGAAAAATAAAACATATAGAATTAGCCTCAGAAATATAAATAGCAAAAGTAATATACGTGGAATAAGGAGACTCGATGCATGCACAAGAAAAATGAGCTAAAAGAATTGAACCTTTCAAACACGTAACCAATAAAATTCTAAAATCAAAATACGACCACAAACAACATGCCAACTCAACCCCCCCCCCCCCCCCCCCCCCCCCACCCAAAAAAAAACACAAAAAAAAAACCATCAAAGGCTCTCCTATTTCTATCATTTATGCACACAATCAAATGCAAGGAAAGACATTTCTTTAGAAAATAGCCAGTGAACTTTCCAAACTTTGCAAGGCCAAAAGCCTAGAAACTAACCAGGGTAATTTTGATCCAAACCTTGCCCTGTAATTATACTACATGATATTCTGTATTTCACAGGTTCACATAATCCATGCACTAGCAAGTTTATATTAACCCATCAACACCCAAAGGGCATACATTTCCCAGCCCCATATCGCTTACAAATTAATAGATGAGTCTTAAAACCCTTAAATTGGCTCTTTAAACCACCAGATCATCTCACATTTCCAGGCATTTGATGATTCTACGTTCACGCTGGACAAGGTAACTAGTGTGGTTGCCTAAAACTATACCAGTGAGTAGAAAATACACAGACGGGGATTCTACAATAACATGACAGAGTAGGAGCCCCAAAAAAAAATTAAACTTATTTCTTTCGTGAGTATTGTGATAAACAAGAAGAAAACAATACCATATTATCTCAACGAATATAAAAATAAAAAATAAATAAAAATAATAATAAAAAAAAATAACCGAAAGGATGAAAACCCCCAAGCTATCATTATTGAAGAGATCCAAATTATGCAGCACTCAACTGAATTATCAAACGGTAAAATAAAAAATCAAAGAAAATCAACAGCACATAACTCAAATTATATAAAGAGGTTGTTATGCATAAATATATTAGAGAGACCAATGAATCTCCAGAAAAATAACCACTCACAAGGTAACATTAACTGATAAAAGAGGTGGCAATATTCTGTGCACTTTTATTTTCATTTGGCAATTACAAGAAAAATAGAAAAATCCCAACATGTACGAACCAGCAATCAAATGACCAGAAGTAAGGCAAAGCGCTAAAGTTTGAAATGGCCCAATTTGACAAAGAAATGAGCATATACAAAGAAGAGACCGAATTCCAAGCATAATTTCGGTTAATCCAACAAACATATCAAAATTCGAACTTCCTAGGAATTAAGCCAAGTTAATCCAACACTAAAAAGACCCACCTGCCTCGCACTTCGGGAAAATCTAGATCGTAAAGTCGATTGCAAAAACTAAAGTGCGTCGGATAACACCAAAAACGATGCAAGATGAGAGACTTAAGTAGGAATTGCCTAATAGAAACAACAACGTGCATAGCCAATGAATCACGCGAAATAGACAGTTGATGAATTAATAAAATAATAAATGATGAGATACCATTATATGTGGCACATGGACGGTTCCTTTATCCGTCGGAGATCCAAAATAATATTACTTTATTAAAAAAAAAAAAAAAAGATGAAGAGCGAAAGTAAAAGTAAACGTATACCGAAAGAATTAGTTAAATAAAAAATAACAGGAAGTTTGGATGAAAAGCTACCCGCGTTTGGGAGCCGAGAAAATAAGGGTTAATTGAGAACTTGGAAACGGAAATGGAGTATCAAATACGATTTAAAATAAAGAAGTTAAATATGTTAGAGAGAGAGAAATCGAGAAAGAGCCGTACCTGAAATTACAGTTCAGAATTGGGGATCGGCCAACGAAGATAAGAAATTTGGATAGAGGGAGATTAGGGTATTGAAGAAAATGCAAAGGCGAAGAAATCGAGGGCAGAGACTTAGAGAAAGAGAGTTGAAGGGCGAGACAGGAGGACCATTCTCATCTCCATTTCTTTCTTCGTGTACGCGACAGTAGAGAGAGAGAGATAGACGGAGAAGGCGTTTTATCGGATTCGTGGGGTTGGAGTCATTGCTACGCTAACTCTCCACCTGGCTCTAACCTCAGAGATAGAGAGACACACAGAGAGAAAATAGGGATTATTTCTCAGGGAAAAGTCTCAGACTTCAGAGGTGGGGTGGCAAGATGCGAATGGGGATACTACACGCGCTGGTGGGGAGAGTGTAGGGAACGCTCCATTCTAGTGGGGGTAAGGTCACGTGCTGTGACGTAGAGTTAGTGCACTAACATTGTGCCGTCTGGTTAACCATGAAGTTACAAAAATATTAAAAATAAATAAATAGAAATCAAAATGAAAATAAAACAACAATATATATACACAATTAAAAAAATATATGTACATTTCATTAGCCAAAAACTCCTTTTTCCCTACCACCTACATGCGTCAAACTAATTCTATAATTACTTCTAATTACAACCATGGTGGCTCTGTTTCACAAGAAAAAACCAAAATATATATATATATGACACTTGAAAACTATAAAAATGGTCGGACGAAGGTTGCTCCTCCAGCTGCCTCTCTACTTGATGCAATTGCTCAGGGGTTCCAATGGCAATAATATTAACAGGGCTAATCACCATTCTGCTCAGAGTTTCCTTACTTCATGGATCCCCCCACTAATATTGAGCCACATTGCAGCATCAAGCAGCACTGCCGGTCTTCCACAAAACTGCAAACAAGGTGAGTTCTTAAGCCGACGGCCACCTTTTGACCTCCCCTGTGGAACCGATACCTTTGGTTGTTTGATGAGATTTGGTGATAGAAGAAACTAAATATTGTGGTACCGGGTCCCTATGATTATTTTACAAACAGGTTCCACAATGTTTTGTGAAATTTCCTGCTGTAGAATGTAAACTGCATTGGCTGGCAGGATTACCGACAATTCAACTAGAACATCACTGATTGTTCATAAGCTTTTAGGACCGCATGCCTCTGCTGTGAGGAGAAGCAGGGCCAAAGGAATTTTGAAGAGGTCTTCTCAGAAATGGATGGTTCAATAGCTGAGCTGCCGTAGGCCGATCATTTGGGTTAACTTGTATGCATTTGAGGATGAAATCGCGGGCATCTATTGATAACGAATCAGGAACTGGAGGAGGTTTACCCCTGCCAATCATAAATAGCGCTTGCATCTGTCACACAGAAAAATCTATTGTTACAAAAATTTTCCAGATCACCTCCAGAGATGGCTACAATGCACCAATATTATTAGCAAAACTGAGAGCGATAGACATTCGACTAGTATTTTCTAGGATCACATCTGGAATTACATGGAAATTAAAATGAATGCTTTTACATGATCGAGCACAGTATAATTCCGTGGAGTCTTTCTTTTTGGCACAACTCCACTAAAAAATTGATTTTTTGGCTTTTTATTTCTCTCTCCATATTGAAGTTCTCTATTTTTTTAAATAATTGTTGAAGATCCTTTCTTACGGGAACAACTCCAGTCTAACAATTGTACAGCCTCTAATTGCTGATTAAATAGGAACATTTCAATGTTAGGCATTCCTATACTAACTGGTATAAAAAAAAATTAAAAAAAAAAAGATTAAAAAAACAGGGACATGGGCATGGGCATGGGTGTATGAGATAGCTAGAATACCCAAACATAATTCCAATGCATGTCAACTAACATCTATCCCGTCTTATCTTCTTAAGGCCAAAAAAATCGGGTGGGGAATCAACTTCTTAGAAATAAGATCATTTTGTGATAAGGTTTCAGCCAATGTAATGAGTCATCATTAGTGAGCTTGAAATCAACTTGACCACTTGCCAGATGACATAAACTAACAGATATAAAAATTTAAAAAAAAATAAAAACTATATTTATGACTGTACTAAACAACGATACTGGGAAGATTAAGTAATGCTCCATATATATGAAATGTTATACATACGCCTTCCAAGTGAGAGTACGGTGGCTGGCAAGTCAACATCTCCAAAACAGTACATCCAAGGCTCCATATATCAGCTGCAAGCCCATACCCATGGTTTTTTAGATTAACAACCTGCAATTGCTGCTCATTGGTTAATCCTGATTACACAATATTTTTTGATGAATAATATACACTATAGATAAGCATGAATGGAGAATGCTAGGTCCAAGCACATAAATACAAAGGTAGCCTCGTAAAAAAAATACACAAGCAACTTGTTTAGTCACAAAATAACAAAGTAAAAATTATTGAAGTAAGAAAAGTTTTCACTATTAATAATCTATACAGCCCAGGACCATTTTTTTTATAAGTAATTATGCAACAGACCATTGAGTTTCCAAGTATTTTTAAGTATGCAAATTTGCATTTGGCAATCAGCATTTGAAAATATCACCAGTGGCATCCAGGTTCCATGAATGAGTCTCAGGCTATGATTATGGGTGGGGTTGAGGTTGAGCAACCAATAATTTGTGATATCCAGCCAGCATACCAGGGTTCAATCTTTCATCATCCAGGAGGACCTGATTCAGGCACTTGCTTGTTGGCACAGAACAAGAAGAGGTGGTGGAGGTGAAAAAGGATCGAAATCAGAAGGTGGGCTTGATTGGAGTGGTGGGTTTTGTGTTGTGGATGGGCCTTTTCAGGTACATATTCTACTTTGGTTTGCATGTCTGACTATTTTTCCAGGCCCATTGTTAAGTTTGGTGGGTAATTCTCAAAATGTAAATGATCTCTTTCATGTGTTTTTTGTTTACTTTTCTCGAAGAGTTATCATAAGGAAGAGAGATATCATAAGTTGGGGACGCAAAAAGACAAAAAAAAGGCAAAAGACTGAAATTTCCAGGCCTATTGTAGAAAAAACTGAAATAACTAGTTATGGCATGCATCAAATATCCATAATAACTGAACTCAAATAAAAAGTTAAAAAGAGTATGGCTATTTGATGCATGCCAAGCCATAAGTTGGGAGCATAATACAACTCAAATGCTTGACTTTGCATGATGGTATAGTTACACGTGTTACAAACAAGTATACGCAACCAATGGCATCAGCAGTAACATGCGTAGGGGTAGGTAGCATCCCTAATTGCATAGTCTAAAATGTGCAGTAAATACATATTTCAATAGAAAGGAGGCAAACCTCAGGGGCCATCCAGAATGCAGTCCCTTTGGAAGACTTAATGTCATTCACTTTGGTTGCCTAAGAAGAAAAACAACAAAGTAGTTTGTGTCAACTAGTTCTATTAAACAAAAGAGTAAGAGGGGTGGGGTGGGCTGTGGTGTTGGCTTTTTTTTTTTTTTGGGGGGGGGGGGGGGTTGGGACAGCAGTTCTACTGAATAAGTTCTACTGAATAGAGGTACCTTAGCCAACCCAAAATCTGCTAGTTTTACGGATCCACTTGCATCCACCAATATGTTAGCGCACTTTATATCCCTTGGAAATTGAAGAGGAAAATAAAACTTTTAGTAGAAACCGAATCCACAAGCTATTCAAAATATGGAAAGAAAGTCCTTCCCCATGTTCTGGTTCAAACATCTGTAACAGGTAGTCTTTAGATTTCACCCAATTATATAACTTAACATAGCTAATTACAAATATTTTCTCCTAAAAACCTAAACATGTGGTCAGCAATACAATAACTTAGAGAGCTATGAGATAGAGGAGGATACCAACTACAAAATTATGAGAAGAAAATATCCAAAAAATTGGTTGTAATAATCTGTATCACCTGTGAACCACATCCCGATCATGAAGATACATCAATCCATTCAAGATCTGTCTTGTGTAAGCAGAGACTTGAGAATCCCTCAACTGATACTTCTTGTAAAGACTTGCAAGTGAGCCTTTTGTTACAAGCTCAAGGAAGATATAAAGCTTACTTTCATCCTGGAATGATCATTTAATAAATAAGAAAGAAAAGCTTAAGTGACTTGGACACAAATTTCTGTTAAGGTATTACAACTAGAGACAAAAGAATCAAAACAGAAAATAAAGAATTTTAAATAACAACATAAATCCACGTAGATGGTCAAGAAAATGTGTTGAATCAAGAAAATGTTTTAACTGCAAATAAAGAAAAAGCATCACATCGCCCAAAGATGATAGGGATTGCATTAACAACCCACCCCCCTTCCTGCAGATTCATCATAGATGTGATGGTCAAGAAAATGTTTTATAAGCAGGAAACTGTTATTCTAATTCCAAGAATGTACATTGGAAAGAAAAAAATTAAGCAACACAGAAGAAGCAAACCTTGTCTGTACCAAGATACTGAACTATATTCTCATGTTGAAATTGACTTAGAAGAGAAATCTCCTGAAGCAAGTAACCAGGGTGTTAGGAAAATTATTACCAATATCCAGAAGTAATAGCTTAGGAGACTAATTGAAGTATTGAATTGGAATTAACTTTTTTATGTGGAAAGCAAAAGAAGGAACAATGATCCACAGGTAATGACCACTAGAACTAGATTAGCTCTTTTTCACCTGCTCAAGTTGGAAAATGCTCTGCTTGCCCTGGCTTCCTTGATCCAGCAAGGAAACCTCCTTTACAGCAAAAAAGAAGCCATCTCTGCAGAAAAATACAAGAGACGTGTGAGAGACAGACAGACAGAGAAACAGAGGGAAAGCGAGGCAGGGTAGACGGAAAAGCTGAAAAAATAGCAAGTAACAACAGTCAATCAGAATTAAATGCTTATAAGTTTTTGAGGTTTCATACCCAAACTCCGAGATAATAAAAACATGGTTTCTTTAAAAAATGAATATAGTAGAGACAGAGGAGAGAAAAAAAAAAATCACTTTGCTAAAGATGGAAAGTAAAATAAGACAAAAGTCAAGGTACTGGAAAAAAAAATCTGGTTTTATTCAAGGTTATGTCTTAAATGGTGGGTTCCGTTTTTCTTTTCACGAAGTCAGCATTATAAATATTCGAGTAACTACGTATGATTTGAGGTGCGGCAACTTGGCCACCTGGGCAGCACCTAGTTCCATCCCCTACAACAGCTAAACTCCAGTCCTAATTACTTCTCTAGAGAGGATTATCCACAAGAATCTTAACTTTTCCAGCAAAGGACGCTATGAAACGATATTAAGAAGTTCATCTAAAGTCCAGTTGAAATTATGTCACAACATCTTT